>NW_024060353.1:0-90000 GCF_016432855.1 Salvelinus namaycush
TCCCCCCATTAACCCCTGGTGTAACATGTTATCTTGTCCCCCTGGTAGAGATGATGGCCTCCCCCATTAACCCCTGGTGTAACATGTTATCTTGTCCCCCTGGTAGAGATGATGGCCTCACCCATTAACCCCTGGTGTAACATGTTATCTTGTCCCCCTGGTAGAGATGATGGCCTCACCCATTAACCCCTGGTGTAACATGTTATCTTGTCCCCCTGGTAGAGATGATGGCCTCCCCCCATTAACCCCTGGTGTAACATGTTATCTTGTCCCCCTGGTAGAGATGATGGCCTCCCCCCATTAACCCCTGGTGTAACATGTTTATCTTGTCCCCCTGGTAGAGATGATGGCCTCCCCCCATTAACCCCTGGTGTAACATGTTATCTTGTCCCCCTGGTAGAGATGATGGCCTCCCCCCATTAACCCCTGGTGTAACATGTTACTTGTCCCCTGGTAGAGATGATGGGCCTCCCCCCATTAACCCTGGTGTAACATGTTATCTTGTCCCCCTGGTAGAGATGATGGCCTCACCCATTAACCCCTGGTGTAACATGTTATCTTGTCCCCCTGGTAGAGATGATGGCCTCCCCCCATTAACCCCTGGTGTAACATGTTATCCTTGTCCCCCTGGTAGAGATGATGGCCTCCCCCCATTAACCACCTGGTGTAACATGTTATCTTGTCACCCCTGGTAGAGATGATGGCCTCCCCCCATTAACCCCTGGTGTAACATGTTATCTTGTCCCCCTGGTAGAGATGGTGGCCTCCCCCATTAACCCCTGGTGGTAACATGTTATCTTGTCCCCCTGGTAGAGATGGATGGCCCTCCCCCCATTAACCCTGGTGTAACATGTTATCTTGTCCCCCTGGTAGAGATGATGGCATGTTATCTTGTCCCCCTGGTAGAGATGGTGGCCTCCCCCCATTAACCCCTGGTGTAACATGTTATCTTGTCCCCCTGGTAGAGATGATGGCCTCCCCCCATTAACCCCTGGTGTAACATGTTATCTTGTCCCCCTGGTAGAGATGATGGCCTCCCCCCATTAACCCCTGGGGTAACATGTTATCTTGTCCCCCTGGTAGAGATGGTGGCCTCCCCCCATTAACCCCTGGGGTAACATGTTATCTTGTCCCCCTGGTAGAGATGGTGGCCTCCCCCCATTAACCCCTGGTGTAACATGTTATCTTGTCCCCCTGGTAGAGATGATGGCCTCCCCCCATTAACCCCTGGTGTAACATGTTATCTTGTCCCCCTGGTAGAGATGATGGCCTCACCCATTAACCCCTGGGGTAACATGTTATCTTGTCCCCCTGGTAGAGATGGTGGCCTCACCCATTAACCCCTGGGGTAACATGTTATCTTGTCCCCCTGGTAGAGATGGTGGCCTCACCCATTACCCCCTGGGGTAACATGTTATCTTGTCCCCCTGGTAGAGATGGTGGCCTCACCCATTAACCCCTGGGGTAACATGTTATCTTGTCCCCCTGGTAGAGATGATGGCCTCCCCCCATTAACCCCTGGGGTAACATGTTATCTTGTCCCCCTGGTAGAGATGATGGCCTCCCCCCATTAACCCCTGGTGTAACATGTTATCTTGTCCCCCTGGTAGAGATGGTGGCCTCCCCCCATTAACCCCTGGTGTAACATGTTATCTTGTCCCCCTGGTAGAGATGGTGGCCACCCAGGCCCAGATGAACCTGGCCCAGGTCCCTGTACTCCAGAGGGACTACTGCGCCCACCACCTCATCAAGCTCATGAAGTGTAAGAGGGACAACTGGCCCAACTTCCTGGCCTGTAAACACGAGAGACACGACTGGGACTACTGCGAGCACCAGGAGTAAGTATCTGCCTGGTTCTAGGTGTAGGTCGAGGTTTAGCAGCACCAGGAGTAAGTATCTGCCTGGTTCTAGGTGTAGGTCGAGGTTTAGCAGCACCAGGAGTAAGTATCTGCCTGGTTCTAGGTGTAGGTCGAGGTTTAGCAGCACCAGGAGTAAGTATCTGCCTGGTTCTAGGTGTAGGTCGAGGTTTAGCAGCACCAGGAGTAAGTATCTGCCTGGTTCTAGGTGTAGGTTGAGGTTTAGCAGCACCAGGAGTAAGTATCTGCCTGGTTCTAGGTGTAGGTCGAGGTTTAACAGCACCAGGAGTAAGTATCTGCCTGGTTCTAGGTGTAGGTCGAGGTTTAGCAGCACCAGGAGTAAGTATCTGCCTGGTTCTAGGTGTAGGTCGAGGTTTAGCAGCACCAGGAGTAAGTATCTGCCTGGTTCTAGGTGTAGGTCGAGGTTTAGCAGCACCAGGAGTAAGTATCTGCCTGGTTCTAGGTGTAGGTCGAGGTTTAGCAGCACCAGGAGTAAGTATCTGCCTGGTTCTAGGTGTAGGTCGAAGTTTAGCAGCACCAGGAGTAAGTATCTGCCTGGTTCTAGGTGTAGGTCGAGGTTTAGCAGCACCAGGAGTAAGTATCTGCCTGGTTCTAGGTGTAGGTCGAGGTTTAGCAGCACCAGGAGTAAGTATCTGCCTGGTTCTAGGTGTAGGTCGAGGTTTAGCAGCACCAGGAGTAAGTATCTGCCTGGTTCTAGGTGTAGGTCGAGGTTTAGCAGCACCAGGAGTAAGTATCTGCCTGGTTCTAGGTGTAGGTCGAGGTTTAGCAGCACCAGGAGTAAGTATCTGCCTGGTTCTAGGTGTAGGTCGAGGTTTAGCAGCACCAGGAGTAAGTATCTGCCTGGTTCTAGGTGTAGGTCGAGGTTTAGCAGCACCAGGAGTAAGTATCTGCCTGGTTCTAGGTGTAGGTTGAGGTTTAGCAGCACCAGGAGTAAGTATCTGCCTGGTTCTAGGTGTAGGTCGAGGTTTAACAGCACCAGGAGTAAGTATCTGCCTGGTTCTAGGTGTAGGTCGAGGTTTAGCAGCACCAGGAGTAAGTATCTGCCTGGTTCTAGGTGTAGGTCGAGGTTTAGCAGCACCAGGAGTAAGTATCTGCCTGGTTCTAGGTGTAGGTCGAGGTTTAGCAGCACCAGGAGTAAGTATCTGCCTGGTTCTAGGTGTAGGTCGAGGTTTAGCAGCACCAGGAGTAAGTATCTGCCTGGTTCTAGGTGTAGGTCGAAGTTTAGCAGCACCAGGAGTAAGTATCTGCCTGGTTCTAGGTGTAGGTCGAGGTTTAGCAGCACCAGGAGTAAGTATCTGCCTGGTTCTAGGTGTAGGTCGAGGTTTAGCAGCACCAGGAGTAAGTATCTGCCTGGTTCTAGGTGTAGGTCGAGGTTTAGCAGCACCAGGAGTAAGTATCTGCCTGGTTCTAGGTGTAGGTCGAGGTTTAGCAGCACCAGGAGTAAGTATCTGCCTGGTTCTAGGTGTAGGGCGAGGTTTAGCAGCACCAGGAGTAAGTATCTGCCTGGTTCTAGGTGTAGGTCGAGGTTTAGCAGCACCAGGAGTAAGTATCTGCCTGGTTCTAGGTGTAGGTCGAGGTTTAGCAGCACCAGGAGTAAGTATCTGCCTGGTTCTAGGTGTAGGTCGAGGTTTAGCAGCACCAGGAGTAAGTATCTGCCTGGTTCTAGGTGTAGGTCGAGGTTTAGCAGCACCAGGAGTAAGTATCTGCCTGGTTCTAGGTGTAGGTCGAGGTTTAGCAGCACCAGGAGTAAGTATCTGCCTGGTTCTAGGTGTAGGTCGAGGTTTAGCAGCACCAGGAGTAAGTATCTGCCTGGTTCTAGGTGTAGGTCGAGGTTTAGCAGCACATGGAGTTTGTTTCTGGCTCTGCTGGACACACTTTATGGTTGCATTCCAGCCAATGTTCCCTGTTTAAATCTCACTGGGGGTCATGTCCAATGTTCCCTGTTTAAATCCCATTGGGGTCATGTCCAATGTTCCCTGTTTAAATCCCACTGGGGTCATGTCCAATGTTCCCTGTTTAAATCTCACTGGGGTCATGTCCAATGTTCCCTGTTTAAATCCCACTGGAGGTCATGTCCAATGTTCCCTGTTTAAATCCCACTGGGGTCATGTCCAATGTTCCCTGTTTAAATCTCACTGGGGTCATGTCCAATGTTCCCTGTTTAAATCCCACTGGGGTCATGTCCAATGTTCCCTGTTTAAATCCCACTGGGGTCATGTCCAATGTTCCCTGTTTAAATCCCACTGAGGTCATGTCCAATGTTCCCTGTTTAAATCCCACTGGGGTCATGTTCCCTGTTTAAATCCCACTGGGGTCATGTTCCCTGTTTAAATCCCACTGGGGTCATGTCCAATGTTCCCTGTTTAAATCCCACTGGGGTCATGTCCAATGTTCCCTGTTTAAATCTCACTGAGGTCATGTCCAATGTTCCCTGTTTAAATCCCACTGGGGTCATGTCCAATGTTCCCTGTTTAAATCCCACTGGGGTCATGTCCAATGTTCCCTGTTTAAATCCCACTGGGGTCATGTTCCCTGTTTAAATCCCACTGGGGGTCATGTCCAATATTCCCTGTTTAAATCTCACTGGGGTCATGTTCAATGTTCCCTGTTTAAATCCCACTGGGGTCATGTCCAATGTTCCCTGTTTAAATCCCACTGGGGTCATGTTCCCTGTTTAAATCCCACTGGGGGTCATGTCCAATGTTCCCTGTTTAAATCCCACTGGGGTCATGTCCAATGTTCCCTGTTTAAATCTCACTGGGGTCATGTCCAATGTTCCCTGTTTAAATCCCACTGGGGTCATGTCCAATGTTCCCTGTTTAAATCCCACTGGGGGTCATGTCCAATGTTCCCTGTTTAAATCCCACTGGGGTCATGTTCCCTGTTTAAATCCCACTGAGGTCATGTCCAATGTTCCCTGTTTAAATCCCACTGGGGTCATGTCCAATGTTCCCTGTTTAAATCCCACTGGGGTCATGTCCAATGTTCCCTGTTTAAATCCCACTGGGGTCATGTCCAATGTTCCCTGTTTAAATCCCACTGGGGTCATGTCCAATGTTCCCTGTTTAAATCTCACTGGGGTCATGTCCAATGTTCCCTGTTTAAATCCCACTGGGGGTCATGTCCAATGTTCCCTGTTTAAATCCCACTGGGGGTCATGTCCAATGTTCCCTGTTTAAATCTCACTGGGGGTCATGTCCAATGTTCCCTGTTTAAATCCCACTGGGGGTCATGTCCAATGTTCCCTGTTTAAATCTCACTGGGGGTCATGTCCAATGTTCCCTGTTTAAATCCCACTGGGGGTCATGTCCAATGTTTCCTGTTTAAATCCCACTGGGGTCATGTCCAATGTTCCCTGTTTAAATCCCACTGGGGGTCATGTCCAATGTTCCCTGTTTAAATCCCACTGGGGTCATGTCCAATGTTCCCTGTTTAAATCCCACTGGGGTCATGTCCAATGTTTCCTGTTTAAATCTCACTGGGGGTCATGTCCAATGTTCCCTGTTTAAATCCCACTGGGGGTCATGTCCAATGGTCCCTGTTTAAATCCCACTGGGGTCATGTCCAATGTTCCCTGTTTAAATCTCACTGGGGTCATGTCCAATGTTCCCTGTTTAAATCCCACTGGGGTCATGTCCAATGTTTCCTGTTTAAATCTCACTGGGGTCATGTCCAATGGTCCCTGTTTAAATCCCACTGGGGTCATGTCCAATGTTCCCTGTTTAAATCCCACTGGGGGTCATGTCCAATGTTCCCTGTTTAAATCCCACTGGGGGTCATGTCCAATGTTCCCTGTTTAAATCCCACTGGGGTCATGTTCCCTGTTTAAATCCCACTGGGGGTCATGTCCAATGTTCCCTGTTTAAATCCCACTGGGGTCATGTTCCCTGTTTAAATCCCACTGGGGGTCATGTCCAATGTTCCCTGTTTAAATCCCACTGGGGTCATGTTCCCTGTTTAAATCCCACTGGGGATCATGTCCGATGTTCCCTGTTTAAATCCCACTGGGGGTCATGTCCAATGTTCCCTGTTTAAATCTCACTGGGGGTCATGTCCAATGTTCCCTGTTTAAATCCCACTGGGGGTCATGTCCAATGTTCCCTGTTTAAATCCCACTGGGGTCATGTTCCCTGTTTAAATCCCACTGGGGATCATGTCCGATGTTCCCTGTTTAAATCCCACTGGGGGTCATGTCCAATGTTCCCTGTTTAAATCTCACTGGGGGTCATGTCCAATGTTCCCTGTTTAAATCCCACTGGGGGTCATGTCCAATGTTCCCTGTTTAAATCTCACTGGAGTCATGTCCAATGTTCCCTGTTTAAATCCCACTGGGGTCATGTCCAATGTTCCCTGTTTAAATCCCACTGGGGTCATGTCCAATGTTCCCTGTTTAAATCCCACTGAGGTCATGTCCAATGTTCCCTGTTTAAATCCCACTGAGGTCATGTCCAATGTTCCCTGTTTAAATCCCACTGGGGTCATGTCCAATGTTCCCTGTTTAAATCTCACTGGGGTCATGTCCAATGTTCCCTGTTTAAATCTCACTGGGGTCATGTCCAATGTTCCCTATTTAAATCTCATTGGGGTCATGTCCAATGTTCCCTGTTTAAATCCCACTGGGGGTCATGTCCAATGTTCCCTGTTTAAATCCCACTGGGGGTCATGTCCAATGTTCCCTGTTTAAATCTCATTGGGGTCATGTCCAATGTTCCCTGTTTAAATCTCACTGGGGGTCATGTCCAATGGTCCCTGTAAATCGTTCAATGTTCCCTGTTTAAATAGACAGTAGCCAATAGGCTGTACCATCAGGTGGTGTTCAATGCAGGCCTACAGTAACCTATAGGTGGTGTTTAATGCAGGTCTACAGTAACCTATAGGTGGTGTTTAATGCAGGCCTACAGTAACCTATAGGCGGTGTTCAATGCAGGTCTACAGTAACCTATAGGTGGGGTTCAATGCAGGCCTACAGTAACCTATAGGTGGGGTTCAATGCAGGCCTACAGTAACCTATAGGTGGTGTTTAATGCAGGCCTACAGTAACCTATAGGCGGTGTTCAATGCAGGCCTACAGTATCCTATAGGTGGTGTTTAATGCAGGTGTACAGTAACCTATAGGTGGGGTTCAATGCAGGCCTACAGTAACCTATAGGTGGTGTTTAATGCAGGCCTACAGTAACCTATAGGTGGGGTTCAATGCAGGCCTATAGGTGGGGTTTAATGCAGGCCTACAGTAACCTATAGGTGGTGTTCAATGCAGGCCTACATTCCATGAGACTGGCTCTGCCTACAACAAAATTAGACTCAATCTTGCAAAGTTAAGATTTGTTTGGTTGCGTTGAAAAGGGGCTGATAAGTTGATTGAATCAGAGAGAGAAACATTGATCTATATAGTACAAACTAATGGGGGTGAAGTCCAATCTCTCGAGTCTGGATGGCATTTCTTCTGCTCTGCTGTCCTGGAGGAGTAGTGACCGCGCGCAGCTTAGAGGGACCAGGAAGTTGACTTGACAGTGGTCATGTGGCTTTTGATTAAAGTGCAAAATGGCATGTATTGTTATCAAAGAGTTGTTGCATGTGTCTGATGGTCACACGTGACTAGAGTTGTCAGACTTGTTGTAGTAGTACTGCCATCTGAGGTCCTTTACCATCAAATCCACTTGAACGCCCCTCTCTTCTGTGTGTGTGTAGCTACGTGATGCGTATGAAGGAGTATGAGCGGGAGCGACGGCTGCAGATGAGGAAGAAGAGGGTGGAGGAAGCCCAGGCAGCTTGAGCATCATCGTCATCATGACCTCTAACCCCCGACCCCTCTGTGTACATACCTGCTGCTCTCCACAATAAAGACCTTTTGAGCTCCACTACTCTACCACTGAGCCATCCGTCTCTTTGTTTCCTGCTACGTTACGAGCCTGGGAACCACACGTGGAGGGACCTACCCCAATTTGTCCAATAGAAACGCTTATTTTTTTTGAATACACCCCAGGTAGTAGGAGGGGAGGTGTGTGCATCATAGCAGGGTCTGAGCCAGCTATCTATTTGACAGTGGGTTGTGGACAATGCAGCTTTTAAAGGCGATGTTCCCACGTTTGTAGTAGAGATCTCATTCACGCTGCATATGTCGGTTCAATCGGAAAAATGCCTTTAAAAGCGGCATTGTCGACAACCCCCGCGGTCTAACTGAATCCCGGCCAAACATTTAGGCCCGGATGCAATCAGATCGCGTGCCAACCAGCGTTGGCCGGAGGTGTAACTACAGCAGGAGCTGCTATTGACAAACCCCTTATCTGTGCTGTGTTAGACAGTGTAGGCTCTATCAGGGTAAGAATGACTCTGTTAGGCTAAGGCATGTTTTCATTTGAATGAGGGGATTTCTGCCTTCCAGTCTAATTCAAGTGTTTGATCTTTAACACGGCTGAATGGGATTTTGTTGCATCCAATGGGACTGTCCGTGACGGCGTTAACCGGCCTTATCGCACGGCGCTGCTTGGGGATTTGACCGCTCTTAACGCAGTTCCACCTCTGACACCGCCCAGACATCTGCTATCGCCAGTTAATGCTGGATCTGATTGAATCAAGGTTAGTTTATCACTAGCCCTGCCTGTGCTACATTCAACGGGGTGAAAAGCGTCTCTGAGAACTACTGATCTAGGATCAGGTTAGCCTTTTATTTCATAATGATTAGAAGAGGGCAGCTGATCCTAGATCATATGGACATGTGCACTCTGTCTGGTCATTCAGGATGACACCATCTTTCCCTCTGCTGACAGTAGCTCTGCTACAATCTAGATCCATCAACTGATTGAAAAGAATCTGAATTTAGTGTCTCATTCCGTCCCCATCACAGGCTGGGTTTAGACAGGCAGCCCAATTCTGATTTCTCACTCATTTGTCATTGGAGCAATAAGAAGTGAGATTGGTCAAAAGACCAATTTGTGTGGGGGGGGGAAATCACAATTGGTCTGCCTGTGTAAACGCAGCCTTAGATATGCATTACATTTAGTGTTCTATTGTATCATATAGCCCCCCATCTCCAGTGTGGTGTATTAGTCTAGCAACAGTAGCCTATATCATCAAGACATGGTTTTAACTAAATGACTTCTAATGAAAGTTCCAACAGAGCGACCAAAAGCACATCATGGTTTATTTCCCCATTTCTTCCCCTATGTAGTGCACTACTTTTAACCAGAGGGCCCTGTAGTAGTGTACCATTTGAGACACGCCAGACTGTCAGTCAGGTTATTAAACAGACAAAACACTCAGATAAGAAAAATAACAATAGCCAATCAAAAGTGGGTTGAGGAGCGTTGTTAGGCGGGAAAGCATAGTATAAGACAAGTCTCCTCAAAATGTTTGGGGGGGTTAAGTGTTATTAATTGGAGGGTGGGGGGGGGGGTAGGGTTCTCATTCCAGGTCAGTCCAGTGTAGAGTAGGTTTGGGTGTGTCTCCATTCTTCTCTGGAGGATGGGGGTCTCTAGAGGACGAAGGGGAGGATGGGCGAGGGTCTCCTCTAGAGGACGAAGGGGAGGATGGGCGAGCGAAGGGGAGGGTAGTCCCGGAACTCTTTCAGGTAGCTGCGGTGTTTCCCCTTGGCCCACACCGTCATCTGGATGAAGCCCACCGCCGTGAAGAAAGCCACCGGCAGACACTGAGTCATCAAGGTGAAGCCAAACCACGAGCCCAGCTACAGGAGAGGAGAGCTGCTGTTACACACATACTGTTATATCACACACACTACAGGTGGCTATGAGCAGACACTGAGTCATCAAGGTGAAGCCAAACCACGAGCCCAGCTACAGGAGAGGAGAGCTGCTGTTACACACATACTGTTATATCACACACACTACAGGTGGCTATGAGCAGACACTGAGTCATCAAGGTGAAGCCAAACCACGAGCCCAGCTACAGGAGAGGAGAGCTGCTGTTACACACATACTGTTATATCACACACACTACAGGTGGCTATGAGCAGACACTGAGTCATCAAGGTGAAGCCAAACCACGAGCCCAGCTACAGGAGAGGAGAGCTGCTGTTACACACATACTGTTATATCACACACACTAAAGGTGGCTATGAGCAGACACTACATGGGAGAAAGAGAACGATGGTGTCACACACACATCATAATGTGGATGTTGATTAAGGCAGCCCCCCCGCACCTCTGATTCAGAGGGGTTGGGTTAAATGTGGAAGACATTTCAGTTGAATGCATTCAGTTGTATAACTGACCAGGTATCCAACCCAGTTTCCTATACACTAGAATTTCACTGCCAACTTCTGCCACTAGGTGGCCATGAGCCTAACTAGTACATTGAGAGAGACATGATACACACTGTTCCTCCTAACCAGCAGAGGGCAGCATCACCCTGGACTAAATACAGGGTGACGTTGATCTTTGCATTTTCCCCACTAATGGTTAGGATTAGTGGAGGAGAAGCTGATCCTAGATCTGTGCCTAGGGGTCTAAGACTCACCTCGTAGGTGTAGTTGGGACAGGAGACCAGCAGGAAGATCCAGGTGAAGGGGTTCTTAGTGGGGTAGGGGATCTTCCTGGTCTTAGATCCTGATGGAGACAGACGGAGGGAGAGTTTATTGTGGGCTACTGTTTTGTAGCATACAGAAAACAGTGTGTCTGTTGAATTGATTGATGTGTTCTGATGTTTGCATATTCAATAGGAGTGTGTACCTGGTGGGCGGAGGTTCCGCAGGGCGATATGGATGGAGAAGTTACCAACCTGACAGAACTGAGAAGATAGCATCTACTAAATAACCATTTACTATGATATTGTTCTATTACTATAGTTTATAGGATGAGTAGAGTACATTATAGTAGAGCAGATTATAGTAGAGCATAGAACAGTAGAGTCTTACCAGAAAGATGATGAGGGCAATCCTGACCTGCTGCTCACCATAGATTGCTGAAAAGACAAGGGTGGTTAATATAGTAGCGTACTCACTAGGTGGTGTATATAGAGGGTGGTTAATATAGTAGCGTACTCACTAGGTGGTGTATATAGAGGGTGGTTAATATAGTAGCGTACTCACTAGGGGGTGTATACAGAGGGTGGTTAATATAGTAGCGTACTCACTAGGTGGTGTATACAGAGGGTGGTTAATATAGTAGCGTACTCACTAGGTGGTGTATATAGAGGGTGGTTAATATAGTAGCGTACTCACTAGGGGGTGTATACAGAGGGTGGTTAATATAGTAGCGTACTCACTAGGGGGTGTATACAGAGGGTGGTTAATATAGTAGCGTACTCACTAGGGGGTGTATACAGAGGCTGGTTAATATAGTAGCGTACTCGCTAGGTGGTGTATACAGAGGGTGGTTAATATAGTAGCGTACTCGCTAGGTGGTGTATACAGAGGGTGGTTAATATAGTAGCGTACTCACTAGGTGGTGTATACAGAGGGTGGTTAATATAGTAGCGTACTCACTAGGTGGTGTATATAGAGGGTGGTTAATATAGTAGCGTACTCACTAGGTGGTGTATACAGAGGGTGGTTAATATAGTAGCGTACTCGCTAGGTGGTGTATACAGAGGGTGGTTAATATAGTAGCGTACTCGCTAGGTGGTGTATACAGAGGGTGGTTAATATAGTAGCGTACTCGCTAGGTGGTGTATACAGAGGGTGGTTAATATAGTAGCGTACTCGCTAGGTGGTGTATACAGAGGGTGGTTAATATAGTAGCGTACTCGCTAGGTGGTGTATACAGAGGGTGGTTAATATAGTAGCGTACTCACTAGGTGGTGTATACAGAGGGTGGTTAATATAGTAGCGTACTCACTAGGTGGTGTATACAGAGGGTGGTTAATATAGTAGCGTACTCGCTAGGTGGTGTATACAGAGGGTGGTTAATATAGTAGCGTACTCACTAGGGGGTGTATACAGAGGGTGGTTAATATAGTAGGCCATCCAGGCAGCAAAGCCCCAGTAGTAGGTGCAGTTCTGGAACACAGGAACACAGAACACACTGTATCACACACAAGCTTCATCCCAAATTGCACCCTATTCCCTTTATAGTGCGCTACCTTTTAACCAGGGCCCATTACCCTATCCACTATATAGTGCACTACTTTTGACCAGAGTCATATGGGCCCTGGTCAAAAGTAGCACATTACATAGGAAATAGGGAGCCAATTAGGATGCGGACCACAGTGTCAGATGACCCCAGAATCTCTCAACAGGTTCAAAGGTCACCCTGGGTTGAAGAGACAGGCTAGGGTTCCCCAGATGAGGTAAGTGTAAGGTGATACACCATCAAGATGAGGTAAGAGGGCAACTAAGGCTGTGGTGTGTGTCAGAGAGAGTCAGTGAGTGTGTGTTATGAATGCGTGTGTGTGTGCATGCGTCAGTGTGTGTGTGTCACCTTGAAGATGTTGCGTAGCGGCATGGTCCCGTGGGAGAAGCGATGGACAAACAGGGTCTCCAGGAGTCTCTTCAGGTAATGGAAGGAGTGACACATACAGGCTAGACTGGGATCACACACACACAAACTACATTACCCAACACGCACCAGGATACTCACCATAGAAACCAAAGACAATGGTTCTCTTTATTCCTGCCATTCGTAGTTCAATGAACTTGAGTTCAACTAGCAGACAAATATGATTCACATCTAACAAGAGGCTCATTGCAGTTCCACTCAGATATACAGTCGTCTGACTACAGTCGTCTGAACGACCCAGTGTGTGTGTGTGTGTGTGAGAGAGAGACTCACTGTACGACCCAGTGCTTGCTGGTGGTGAAGTCATATTTGGGGGCGTAGATGAAGGGAACACGGAAGTAGAACATGAGGTAGAGGAGGAGAGGACCACCATACTCTGTCAGAAACACCTGAGAGACAGAGACCTATTTCAATTCACTGATTTCCTCATGTCAACTGGAACTCAGGAACATCTTTGAAATTGTTACATTTATATTTTTTGTCCAGCTACAGATCATTCATAAACCCTGTTGTGTCAGAGCTCCAGATCATTCATAATAAACCCTGTTGTGTCAGAGCTACAGATCATTCATAAACCCTGTTGTGTCAGAGCTCCTGGTCATTCATAAACCCTGTTGTGTCAGAGCTCCGGGTCATTCATAAACCCTGTTGTGTCAGAGCTCTGGATCATTCATAAACCCTGTTGTGTCAGAGCTCCGGATCATTCATAAACCCTGTTGTGTCAGGGCTCCGGATCATTCATAAACCCTGTTGTGTCAGAGCTCTGGATCATTCATAAACCCTGTTGTGTCAGAGCTTCGGATCATTCATAAACCCTGTTGTGTCAGAGCTCCGGATCATTCATAAACCCTGTTGTGTCAGGGCTCCGGATCATTCATAAACCCTGTTGTGGCATAGCTCTGGATCATTCATAAACCCTGTTGTGTCAGGGCTCCGGATCATTCATAAACCCTGTTGTGTCAGAGCTCTGGATCATTCATAAACCCTGTTGTGTCAGAGCTTCGGATCATTCATAAACCCTGTTGTGTCAGAGCCCCGGATCATTCATAAACACTGTTGTGTCAGAGCTTCGGATCATTCATAAACCCTGTTGTGTCAGAGCTCCGGATCATTCATAAACCCTGTTGTGTCAGAGCCCCGGATCATTCATAAACCCTGTTGTGTCAGAGCTCTGGGTCATTCATAAACCCTGTTGTGTCAGAGCTACAGATCATTCATAAACCCTGTTGTGTCAGAGCTCCGGGTCATTCATAAACCCTGTTGTGTCAGAGCTACAGATCATTCATAAACCCTGTTGTGTCAGAGCTCTGGGTCATTCATAAACCCTGTTGTGTCAGAGCTACAGATCATTCATAAACCCTGTTGTGTCAGAGCTACAGATCATTCATAACAAACCCTGTTGTGTCAGAGCTCCGGATCATTCATAAACCCTGTTGTGTCAGAGCTCCAGATCATTCATAATAAACCCTGTTGTGTCAGAGCTCCAGATCATTTATAAACTCTTGTCTGAGCGGCAAAGGACAAAGCCATTTTAAAAACTGTTGCTACCGTCATCATGAATAACTTACAAAACATAACTTTACTTTTCTCCCTCTCTCTAGTCTGCCCAGCTCTCCTCCTCCTCCTAGTGGAACACTGGTGTTTATGCGTTGTACTAACAGATGTCCAGCCAGCCAGTCAACCAGCCAGTCAACCAGCCAGTCAACCAGCCAGTCAACCAGCCAGTCAGCCAGCCAGGATACATTTATCGCTCTCTGTTTTCCACACCTGCTCCTGCCTAACCAACAGTCACCCCTCCCTCCTTCACGTCCCTCCCCGACGTCTCTCCATCCCCCCAGTTAAGGTGACAAGGGCTTTAATAGTGATTCTTAACAAAGTCAGGAGGAAAGTAATAGCCACAAGTTCGTGAGCGCGTGCGTACGTGTGTGTGGTATGTGTGTGTGGTACGGGTGTGTGGTACGTGTGTGTGGTACGTGTGTGTGGTACGTGTGTGTGGTATGTGTGTGTGGTACGGGTGTGTGGTACGTGTGTGTGGTACGTGTGTGTGGTATGTGTGTGTGGTACGTGTGTGTGGTACATGTGGTATGTGTGTGTACTCACGGTGACCCAGCTGATTTGAGCTCCCAGGTCTCGGAAGTAGAAGGTTGCCGTGGTTCCCACAGGAAGATGCTGCAGAACGTCCTCATCCTTTAGAGACTTACCCTCTGATAGAGAGAGGAGAATTCTGATTAATAACAGCCCCACAAACAAGTTGCATCAGTCCTTAACCTCCACCAGCCTGCTACCACCACTACTATACATATCAACACTGTCCTCTACCAGCCTGCTACCATCACTACTATACATATCAACACTGTCCTCTACCAGCCTGCTACCATCACTACTATACATATCAACACTGTCCTCTACCAGCCTGCTACCACCACTACTATACATATCAACACTGTCCTCTACCAGCCTGCTACCATCACTACTATACATATCAACACTGTCCTCTACCAGCCTGCTACCATCACTACTATACATATCAACACTGTCCTCTACCAGCCTGCTACCATCACTACTATACATATCAACACTGTCCTCTACCAGCCTGCTACCATCACTACTATACATATCAACACTGTCCTCTACCATCACTACTATACACATCAACACTGTCCTCTACCAGCCTGCTACCATCACTACTATACATATCAACACTGTCCTCTACCAGCCTGCTACCATCACTACTATACATATCAACACTGTCCTCCACCAGCCTGCTACCACCACTACTATACATATCAACACTGTCCTCTACCAGCCTGCTACCATCACTACTATACATATCAACACTGTCCTCTACCAGCCTGCTACCATCACTACTATACATATCAACACTGTCCTCTACCATCACTACTATACATATCAACACTGTCCTCTACCAGCCTGCTACCACCACTACTATACATATCAACACTGTCCTCTACCATCACTACTATACATATCAACACTGTCCTCTACCAGCCTGCTACCATCACTACTATACATATCAACACTGTCCTCTACCATCACTACTATACATATCAACACTGTCCTCTACCAGCCTGCTACCATCACTACTATACATATCAACACTGTCCTCTACCATCCTGCTACCATCACTACTATACATATCAACACTGTCCTCTACCAGCCTGCTACCATCACTACTATACATATCAACACTGTCCTCTACCATCACTACTATACATATCAACACTGTCCTCTACCACCACTACTATACATATCAACACTGTCCTCTACCAGCCTGCTACCACCACTACTATACATATCAACACTGTCCTCTACCATCACTACTATACATATCAACACTGTCCTCTACCAGCCTGCTACCATCACTACTATACATATCAACACTGTCCTCTACCAGCCTGCTACCATCACTACTATACATATCAACACTGTCCTCTACCAGCCTGCTACCATCACTACTATACATATCAACACTGTCCTCTACCATCACTACTATACATATCAACACTGTCCTCTACCATCACTACTATACATATCAACACTGTCCTCCACCAGCCTGCTACCATCACTACTATACATATCAACACTGTCCTCTACCAGCCTGCTACCATCACTACTATACATATCAACACTGTCCTCTACCATCACTACTATACATATCAACACTGTCCTCTACCATCACTACTATACATATCAACACTGTCCTCTACCATCACTACTATACATATCAACACTGTCCTCTACCATCACTACTATACATATCAACACTGTCCTCTACCACCACTACTATACATATCAACACTGTCCTCTACCAGCCTGCTACCATCACTACTATACATATCAACACTGTCCTCTACCAGCCTGCTACCATCACTACTATACATATCAACACTGTCCTCTACCAGCCTGCTACCATCACTACTATACATATCAACACTGTCCTCTACCAGCCTGCTACCATCACTACTATACATATCAACACTGTCCTCTACCAGCCTGCTACCATCACTACTATACATATCAACACTGTCCTCTACCAGCCTGCTACCATCACTACTATACATATCAACACTGTCCTCTACCAGCCTGCTACCACCACTACTATACATATCAACACTGTCCTCTACCATCACTACTATACATATCAACACTGTCCTCTACCATCACTACTATACATATCAACACTGTCCTCTACCAGCCTGCTACCATCACTACTATACATATCAACACTGTCCTCTACCATCACTACTATACATATCAACAATGTCCTCTACCATCACTACTATACATATCAACACTGTCCTCTACCACCACTACTATACATATCAACACTGTCCTCTACCAGCCTGCTACCATCACTACTATACATATCAACACTGTCCTCTACCAGCCTGCTACCATCACTACTATACATATTAACACTGTCCTCTACCAGCCTGCTACCATCACTACTATACATATCAACACTGTCCTCTACCAGCCTGCTACCATCACTACTATACATATCAACACTGTCCTCTACCAGCCTGCTACCATCACTACTATACATATCAACACTGTCCTCTACCAGCCTGCTACCATCACTACTATACATATCAACACTGTCCTCTACCAGCCTGCTACCACCACTACTATACATATCAACACTGTCCTCTACCATCACTACTATACATATCAACACTGTCCTCTACCATCACTACTATACATATCAACACTGTCCTCTACCAGCCTGCTACCATCACTACTATACATATCAACACTGTCCTCTACCATCACTACTATACATATCAACACTGTCCTCTACCATCACTACTATACATATCAACACTGTCCTCTACCAGCCTGCTACCACCACTACTATACATATCAACACTGTCCTCTACCAGCCTGCTACCACCACTACTATACATATCAACACTGTCCTCTACCAGCCTGCTACCATCACTACTATACATATCAACACTGTCCTCTACCAGCCTGCTACCATCACTACTATACATATCAACACTGTCCTCCACCAGCCTGCTACCACCACTACTATACATATCAACACTGTCCTCTACCAGCCTGCTACCACCACTACTATACATATCAACACTGTCCTCTACCAGCCTGCTACCACCACTACTATACATATCAACACTGTCCTCTACCATCACTACTATACATATCAACACTGTCCTCTACCAGCCTGCTACCACCACTACTATACATATCAACACTGTCCTCTACCACCACTACTATACATATCAACACTGTCCTCCACCAGCCTGCTACCACCACTACTATACATATCAACACTGTCCTCCACCAGCCTGCTACCATCACTACTATACATATCAACACTGTCCTCTACCAGCCTGCTACCATCACTACTATACATATCAACACTGTCCTCCACCACCACTACTATACATATCAACACTGTCCTCAACCAGCCTGCTACCACCACTACTATACATATCAACACTGTCCTCCACCAGCCTGCTACCATCACTACTATACATATCAACACTGTCCTCTACCAGCCTGCTACCATCACTACTATACATATCAACACTGTCCTCTACCATCACTACTATACATATCAACACTGTCCTCTACCACCACTACTATACATATCAACACTGTCCTCTACCAGCCTGCTACCATCACTACTATACATATCAACACTGTCCTCTACCAGCCTGCTACCATCACTACTATACATATCAACACTGTCCTCTACCAGCCTGCTACCATCACTACTATACATATCAACACTGTCCTCTACCAGCCTGCTACCATCACTACTATACATATCAACACTGTCCTCTACCATCACTACTATACATATCAACACTGTCCTCTACCATCACTACTATACATATCAACACTGTCCTCTACCAGCCTGCTACCATCACTACTATACATATCAACACTGTCCTCTACCATCACTACTATACATATCAACACTGTCCTCTACCAGCCTGCTACCACCACTACTATACATATCAACACTGTCCTCTACCATCACTACTATACATATCAACACTGTCCTCTACCATCACTACTATACATATCAACACTGTTCTACCATCACTACTATACATATCAACACTGTCCTCTACCAGCCTGCTACCATCACTACTATACATATCAACACTGTCCTCTACCAGCCTGCTACCATCACTACTATACATATCAACACTGTCCTCTACCAGCCTGCTACCATCACTACTATACATATCAACACTGTCCTCTACCATCACTACTATACATATCAACACTGTCCTCCACCAGCCTGCTACCATCACTACTATACATATCAACACTGTCCTCTACCAGCCTGCTACCACCACTACTATACATATCAACACTGTCCTCTACCATCACTACTATACATATCAACACTGTCCTCTACCATCACTACTATACATATCAACACTGTCCTCTACCATCACTACTATACATATCAACACTGTCCTCTACCAGCCTGCTACCACCACTACTATACATATCAACACTGTCCTCTACCATCACTACTATACATATCAACACTGTCCTCTACCACCACTACTATACATATCAACACTGTCCTCTACCAGCCTGCTACCATCACTACTATACATATCAACACTGTCCTCTACCAGCCTGCTACCATCACTACTATACATATCAACACTGTCCTCTACCATCACTACTATACATATCAACACTGTCCTCTACCAGCCTGCTACCATCACTACTATACATATCAACACTGTCCTCTACCATCACTACTATACATATCAACACTGTCCTCCACCAGCCTGCTACCATCACTACTATACATATCAACACTGTCCTCTACCAGCCTGCTACCACCACTACTATACATATCAACACTGTCCTCTACCAGCCTGCTACCATCACTACTATACATATCAACACTGTCCTCTACCAGCCTGCTACCATCACTACTATACATATCAACACTGTCCTCTACCAGCCTGCTACCACCACTACTATACATATCAACACTGTCCTCTACCATCACTACTATACATATCAACACTGTCCTCTACCATCACTACTATACATATCAACACTGTCCTCTACCAGCCTGCTACCATCACTACTATACATATCAACACTGTCCTCTACCATCACTACTATACATATCAACACTGTCCTCTACCAGCCTGCTACCACCACTACTATACATATCAACACTGTCCTCTACCAGCCTGCTACCATCACTACTATACATATCAACACTGTCCTCCACCAGCCTGCTACCATCACTACTATACATATCAACACTGTCCTCTACCAGCCTGCTACCATCACTACTATACATATCAACACTGTCCTCTACCAGCCTGCTACCACCACTACTATACATATCAACACTGTCCTCTACCAGCCTGCTACCACCACTACTATACATATCAACACTGTCCTCTACCAGCCTGCTACCACCACTACTATACATATCAACACGGTCCTCTACCATCACTACTATACATATCAACACTGTCCTCTACCAGCCTGCTACCACCACTACTATACATATCAACACTGTCCTCTACCAGCCTGCTACCATCACTACTATACATATCAACACTGTCCTCTACCAGCCTGCTACCACCACTACTATACATATCAACACTGTCCTCTACCACCACTACTATACATATCAACACTGTCCTCCACCAGCCTGCTACCACCACTACTATACATATCAACACTGTCCTCTACCATCACTACTATACATATCAACACTGTCCTCCACCAGCCTGCTACCATCACTACTATACATATCAACACTGTCCTCTACCAGCCTGCTACCATCACTACTATACATATCAACACTGTCCTCCACCACCACTACTATACATATCAACACTGTCCTCAACCAGCCTGCTACCATCACTACTATACATATCAACACTGTCCTCTACCATCACTACTATACATATCAACACTGTCCTCTACCATCACTACTATACATATCAACACTGTCCTCTACCAGCCTGCTACCATCACTACTATACATATCAACACTGTCCTCTACCACCACTACTATACATATCAACACTGTCCTCTACCAGCCTGCTACCATCACTACTATACATATCAACACTGTCCTCTACCATCACTACTATACATATCAACACTGTCCTCTACCACCACTACTATACATATCAACACTGTCCTCTACCACCACTACTATACATATCAACACTGTCCTCCACCAGCCTGCTACCATCACTACTATACATATCAACACTGTCCTCTACCATCACTACTATACATATCAACACTGTCCTCTACCAGCCTGCTACCACCACTACTATACATATCAACACTGTCCTCCACCAGCCTGCTACCACCACTACTATACATATCAACACTGTCCTCTACCATCACTACTATACATATCAACACTGTCCTCCACCAGCCTGCTACCACCACTACTATACATATCAACACTGTCCTCTACCACCACTACTATACATATCAACACTGTCCTCCACCAGCCTGCTACCACCACTACTATACATATCAACACTGTCCTCCACCAGCCTGCTACCACCACTACTATACATATCAACACTGTCCTCCACCAGCCTGCTACCACCACTACTATACATATCAACACTGTCCTCTACCAGCCTGCTACCACCACTACTATACATATCAACACTGTCCTCTACCAGCCTGCTACCATCACTACTATACATATCAACACTGTCCTCTACCACCACTACAATACATATCAACACTGTCCTCTACCACCACTACTATACATATCAACACTGTCCTCCACCAGCCTGCTACCACCACTACTATACATATCAACACTGTCCTCTACCACCACTACTATACATATCAACACTGTCCTCTACCATCACTACTATACATATCAACACTGTCCTCTACCATCACTACTATACATATCAACACTGTCCTCTACCATCACTACTATACATATCAACACTGTCCTCTACCATCACTACTATACATATCAACACTGTCCTCTACCAGCCTGCTACCATCACTACTATACATATCAACACTGTCCTCTACCATCACTACTATACATATCAACACTGTCCTCTACCATCACTACTATACATATCAACACTGTCCTCTACCAGCCTGCTACCATCACTACTATACATATCAACACTGTCCTCTACCAGCCTGCTACCATCACTACTATACATATCAACACTGTCCTCTACCAGCCTGCTACCATCACTACTATACATATCAACACTGTCCTCCACCAGCCTGCTACCACCACTACTATACATATCAACACTGTCCTCTACCAGCCTGCTACCACCACTACTATACATATCAACACTGTCCTCTACCAGCCTGCTACCACGACTACTATACATATCAACACTGTCCTCTACCATCACTACTATACATATCAACACTGTCCTCTACCAGCCTGCTACCACCACTACTATACATATCAACACTGTCCTCTACCAGCCTGCTACCATCACTATTATACATATCAACACTGTCCTCCACCAGCCTGCTACCATCACTACTATACATATCAACACTGTCCTCTACCAGCCTGCTACCACCACTACTATACATATCAACACTGTCCTCTACCACCACTACTATACATATCAACACTGTCCTCCACCAGCCTGCTACCACCACTACTATACATATCAACACTGTCCTCCACCAGCCTGCTACCATCACTACTATACATATCAACACTGTCCTCTACCAGCCTGCTACCACCACTACTATACATATCAACACTGTCCTCTACCAGCCTGCTACCACCACTACTATACATATCAACACTGTCCTCTACCAGCCTGCTACCATCACTACTATACATATCAACACTGTCCTCTACCAGCCTGCTACCACCACTACTATACATATCAACACTGTCCTCTACCACCACTACTATACATATCAACACTGTCCTCCACCAGCCTGCTACCACCATTACTATACATATCAACACTGTCCTCCACCAGCCTGCTACCATCACTACTATACATATCAACACTGTCCTCTACCAGCCTGCTACCATCACTACTATACATATCAACACTGTCCTCTACCAGCCTGCTACCATCACTACTATACATATCAACACTGTCCTCTACCACCACTACTATACATATCAACACTGTCCTCTACCACCACTACTATACATATCAACACTGTCCTCTACCACCACTACTATACATATCAACACTGTCCTCCACCAGCCTGCTACCATCACTACTATACATATCAACACTGTCCTCTACCAGCCTGCTACCATCACTACTATACATATCAACACTGTCCTCTACCACCACTACTATACATATCAACACTGTCCTCTACCATCACTACTATACATATCAACACTGTCCTCTACCATCACTACTATACATATCAACACTGTCCTCTACCATCACTACTATACATATCAACACTGTCCTCTACCATCACTACTATACATATCAACACTGTCCTCTACCAGCCTGCTACCATCACTACTATACATATCAACACTGTCCTCTACCATCACTACTATACATATCAACACTGTCCTCTACCATCACTACTATACATATCAACACTGTCCTCTACCAGCCTGCTACCATCACTACTATACATATCAACACTGTCCTCTACCAGCCTGCTACCATCACTACTATACATATCAACACTGTCCTCTACCAGCCTGCTACCATCACTACTATACATATCAACACTGTCCTCCACCAGCCTGCTACCACCACTACTATACATATCAACACTGTCCTCTACCAGCCTGCTACCACCACTACTATACATATCAACACTGTCCTCTACCAGCCTGCTACCACCACTACTATACATATCAACACTGTCCTCTACCATCACTACTATACATATCAACACTGTCCTCTACCAGCCTGCTACCACCACTACTATACATATCAACACTGTCCTCTACCAGCCTGCTACCATCACTATTATACATATCAACACTGTCCTCCACCAGCCTGCTACCATCACTACTATACATATCAACACTGTCCTCTACCAGCCTGCTACCACCACTACTATACATATCAACACTGTCCTCTACCACCACTACTATACATATCAACACTGTCCTCCACCAGCCTGCTACCACCACTACTATACATATCAACACTGTCCTCCACCAGCCTGCTACCATCACTACTATACATATCAACACTGTCCTCTACCAGCCTGCTACCACCACTACTATACATATCAACACTGTCCTCCACCAGCCTGCTACCACCACTACTATACATATCAACACTGTCCTCCACCAGCCTGCTACCATCACTACTATACATATCAACACTGTCCTCTACCAGCCTGCTACCATCACTACTATACATATCAACACTGTCCTCTACCAGCCTGCTACCATCACTACTATACATATCAACACTGTCCTCTACCACCACTACTATACATATCAACACTGTCCTCTACCACCACTACTATACATATCAACACTGTCCTCTACCACCACTACTATACATATCAACACTGTCCTCCACCAGCCTGCTACCATCACTACTATACATATCAACACTGTCCTCTACCAGCCTGCTACCATCACTACTATACATATCAACACTGTCCTCTACCACCACTACTATACATATCAACACTGTCCTCCACCAGCCTGCTACCACCACTACTATACATATCAACACTGTCCTCCACCAGCCTGCTACCATCACTACTATACATATCAACACTGTCCTCTACCAGCCTGCTACCTTCACTACTATACATATCAACACTGTCCTCCACCAGCCTGCTACCATCACTACTATACATATCAACACTGTCCTCTACCACCACTACTATACATATCAACACTGTCCTCTACCATCACTACTATACATATCAACACTGTCCTCTACCAGCCTGCTACCACCACTACTATACATATCAACACTGTCCTCCACCAGCCTGCTACCATCACTACTATACATATCAACACTGTCCTCTACCAGCCTGCTACCATCACTACTATACATATCAACACTGTCCTCCACCAGCCTGCTACCACCACTACTATACATATCAACACTGTCCTCTACCACCACTACTATACATATCAACACTGTCCTCCACCAGCCTGCTACCATCACTACTATACATATCAACACTGTCCTCTACCAGCCTGCTACCATCACTACTATACATATCAACACTGTCCTCCACCAGCCTGCTACCACCACTACTATACATATCAACACTGTCCTCCACCAGCCTGCTACCACCACTACTATACATATCAACACTGTCCTCTACCATCACTACTATACATATCAACACTGTCCTCCACCAGCCTGCTACCACCACTACTATACATATCAACACTGTCCTCTACCATCACTACTATACATATCAACACTGTCCTCTACCACCACTACTATACATATCAACACTGTCCTCTACCACCACTACTATACATATCAACACTGTCCTCTACCAGCCTGCTACCACCACTACTA
Organism: Salvelinus namaycush; assembly: GCF_016432855.1. Lineage (NCBI taxonomy): Eukaryota > Metazoa > Chordata > Actinopteri > Salmoniformes > Salmonidae > Salvelinus > Salvelinus namaycush. The sequence goes on from NW_024060353.1 coordinate 24,850, forward strand.
TACATATCAACACTGTCCTCTACCACCACTACTATACATATCAACACTGTCCTCTACCACCACTACTATACATATCAACACTGTCCTCTACCAGCCTGCTACCACCACTACTATACATATCAACACTGTCCTCTACCACCACTACTATACATATCAACACTGTCCTCTACCAGCCTGCTACCACCACTACTATACATATCAACACTGTCCTCTACCACCACTACTATACATATCAACACTGTCCTCTACCAGCCTGCTACCACCGCTACTATACATATCAACACTGTCCTCTACCATCACTACTATACATATCAACACTGTCCTCTACCATCACTACTATACATATCAACACTGTCCTCCACCAGCCTGCTACCACCACTACTATACATATCAACACTGTCCTCTACCATCACTACTATACATATCAACACTGTCCTCTACCACCACTACTATACATATCAACACTGTCCTCCACCAGCCTGCTACCACCACTACTATACATATCAACACTGTCCTCTACCACCACTACTATACATATCAACACTGTCCTCCACCAGCCTGCTACCACCACTACTATACATATCAACACTGTCCTCCACCAGCCTGCTACCACCACTACTATACATATCAACACTGTCCTCCACCAGCCTGCTACCATCACTACTATACATATCAACACTGTCCTCTACCATCACTACTATACATATCAACACTGTCCTCTACCATCAATACTATACATATCAACACTGTCCTCTACCACCACTACTATACATATCAACACTGTCCTCTACCATCACTACTATACATATCAACACTGTCCTCTACCATCACTACTATACATATCAACACTGTCCTCTACCACCACTACTATACATATCAACACTGTCCTCTACCACCACTACTATACATATCAACACTGTCCTCCACCAGCCTGCTACCATCACTACTATACATATCAACACTGTCCTCCACCAGCCTGCTACCACCACTACTATACATATCAACACTGTCCTCTACCAGCCTGCTACCATCACTACTATACATATCAACACTGTCCTCCACCAGCCTGCTACCACCACTACTATACATATCAACACTGTCCTCTACCATCACTACTATACATATCAACACTGTCCTCTACCATCACTACTATACATATCAACACTGTCCTCCACCAGCCTGCTACCACCACTACTATACATATCAACACTGTCCTCTACCACCACTACTATACATATCAACACTGTCCTCTACCATCACTACTATACATATCAACACTGTCCTCCACCAGCCTGCTACCATCACTACTATACATATCAACACTGTCTTCTACCAGCCTGCTACCATCACTACTATACATATCAACACTGTCCTCTACCAGCCTGCTACCATCACTACTATACATATCAACACTGTCCTCTACCAGCCTGCTACCATCACTACTATACATATCAACACTGTCCTCTACCATCACTACTATACATATCAACACTGTCCTCTACTATACATATCAACACTGTCCTCTACCAGCCTGCTACCATCACTACTATACATATCAACACTGTCCTCTACCAGCCTGCTACCACCACTACTATACATATCAACACGGTCCTCTACCATCACTACTATACATATCAACACTGTCCTCTACCATCACTACTATACATATCAACACTGTCCTCTACCACCACTACTATACATATCAACACTGTCCTCTACCATCACTACTATACATATCAACACTGTCCTCTACCATCACTACTATACATATCAACACTGTCCTCTACCATCACTACTATACATATCAACACTGTCCTCTACCAGCCTGCTACCATCACTACTATACATATCAACACTGTCCTCCACCAGCCTGCTACCACCACTACTATACATATCAACACTGTCCTCCACCAGCCTGCTACCACCACTACTATACATATCAACACTGTCCTCTACCATCACTACTATACATATCAACACTGTCCTCCACCAGCCTGCTACCACCACTACTATACATATCAACACTGTCCTCTACCATCACTACTATACATATCAACACTGTCCTCCACCAGCCTGCTACCACCACTACTATACATATCAACACTGTCCTCTACCATCACTACTATACATATCAACACTGTCCTCTACCACCACTACTATACATATCAACACTGTCCTCTACCACCACTACTATACATATCAACACTGTCCTCTACCAGCCTGCTACCACCACTACTATACATATCAACACTGTCCTCTACCACCACTACTATACATATCAACACTGTCCTCTACCACCACTACTATACATATCAACACTGTCCTCTACCAGCCTGCTACCACCACTACTATACATATCAACACTGTCCTCTACCACCACTACTATACATATCAACACTGTCCTCTACCAGCCTGCTACCACCACTACTATACATATCAACACTGTCCTCTACCACCACTACTATACATATCAACACTGTCCTCTACCAGCCTGCTACCACCGCTACTATACATATCAACACTGTCCTCTACCATCACTACTATACATATCAACACTGTCCTCTACCATCACTACTATACATATCAACACTGTCCTCCACCAGCCTGCTACCACCACTACTATACATATCAACACTGTCCTCTACCATCACTACTATACATATCAACACTGTCCTCTACCACCACTACTATACATATCAACACTGTCCTCCACCAGCCTGCTACCACCACTACTATACATATCAACACTGTCCTCTACCACCACTACTATACATATCAACACTGTCCTCCACCAGCCTGCTACCACCACTACTATACATATCAACACTGTCCTCCACCAGCCTGCTACCACCACTACTATACATATCAACACTGTCCTCCACCAGCCTGCTACCATCACTACTATACATATCAACACTGTCCTCTACCATCACTACTATACATATCAACACTGTCCTCTACCATCACTACTATACATATCAACACTGTCCTCTACCACCACTACTATACATATCAACACTGTCCTCTACCATCACTACTATACATATCAACACTGTCCTCTACCATCACTACTATACATATCAACACTGTCCTCTACCACCACTACTATACATATCAACACTGTCCTCTACCACCACTACTATACATATCAACACTGTCCTCCACCAGCCTGCTACCATCACTACTATACATATCAACACTGTCCTCCACCAGCCTGCTACCACCACTACTATACATATCAACACTGTCCTCTACCAGCCTGCTACCATCACTACTATACATATCAACACTGTCCTCCACCAGCCTGCTACCACCACTACTATACATATCAACACTGTCCTCTACCATCACTACTATACATATCAACACTGTCCTCTACCATCACTACTATACATATCAACACTGTCCTCCACCAGCCTGCTACCACCACTACTATACATATCAACACTGTCCTCTACCACCACTACTATACATATCAACACTGTCCTCTACCATCACTACTATACATATCAACACTGTCCTCTACCAGCCTGCTACCATCACTACTATACATATCAACACTGTCCTCTACCAGCCTGCTACCATCACTACTATACATATCAACACTGTCCTCTACCAGCCTGCTACCATCACTACTATACATATCAACACTGTCCTCTACCATCACTACTATACATATCAACACTGTCCTCTACTATACATATCAACACTGTCCTCTACCAGCCTGCTACCATCACTACTATACATATCAACACTGTCCTCTACCAGCCTGCTACCACCACTACTATACATATCAACACGGTCCTCTACCATCACTACTATACATATCAACACTGTCCTCTACCATCACTACTATACATATCAACACTGTCCTCTACCACCACTACTATACATATCAACACTGTCCTCTACCATCACTACTATACATATCAACACTGTCCTCTACCATCACTACTATACATATCAACACTGTCCTCTACCATCACTACTATACATATCAACACTGTCCTCTACCAGCCTGCTACCATCACTACTATACATATCAACACTGTCCTCTACCAGCCTGCTACCACCACTACTATACATATCAACACTGTCCTCTACCATCACTACTATACATATCAACACTGTCCTCCACCAGCCTGCTACCACCGCTACTATACATATCAACACTGTCCTCTACCAGCCTGCTACCATCACTACTATACATATCAACACTGTCCTCCACCAGCCTGCTACCACCACTACTATACATATCAACACTGTCCTCTACCATCACTACTATACATATCAACACTGTCCTCTACCATCACTACTATACATATCAACACTGTCCTCCACCAGCCTGCTACCACCACTACTATACATATCAACACTGTCCTCTACCACCACTACTATACATATCAACACTGTCCTCTACCATCACTACTATACATATCAACACTGTCCTCTACCAGCCTGCTACCATCACTACTATACATATCAACACTGTCCTCTACCAGCCTGCTACCATCACTACTATACATATCAACACTGTCCTCTACCATCACTACTATACATATCAACACTGTCCTCTACTATACATATCAACACTGTCCTCTACCAGCCTGCTACCATCACTACTATACATATCAACACTGTCCTCTACCAGCCTGCTACCACCACTACTATACATATCAACACGGTCCTCTACCATCACTACTATACATATCAACACTGTCCTCTACCATCACTACTATACATATCAACACTGTCCTCTACCACCACTACTATACATATCAACACTGTCCTCTACCATCACTACTATACATATCAACACTGTCCTCTACCATCACTACTATACATATCAACACTGTCCTCTACCATCACTACTATACATATCAACACTGTCCTCTACCAGCCTGCTACCATCACTACTATACATATCAACACTGTCCTCTACCATCACTACTATACATATCAACACTGTCCTCTACCAGCCTGCTACCACCACTACTATACATATCAACACTGTCCTCTACCAGCCTGCTACCACCACTACTATACATATCAACACTGTCCTCTACCAGCCTGCTACCACCACTACTATACATATCAACACTGTCCTCTACCAGCCTGCTACCACCACTACTATACATATCAACACTGTCCTCTACCAGCCTGCTACCACCACTACTATACATATCAACACTGTCCTCTACCAGCCTGCTACCACCACTATTATACATATCAACACTGTCCTCCACCAGCCTGCTACCACCACTACTATACATATCAACACTGTCCTCTACCAGCCTGCTACCATCACTACTATACATATCAACACTGTCCTCTACCAGCCTGCTACCACCACTACTATACATATCAACACTGTCCTCTACCACCACTACTATACATATCAACACTGTCCTCTACCAGCCTGCTACCATCACTACTATACATATCAACACTGTCCTCTACCATCACTACTATACATATCAACACTGTCCTCTACCATCACTACTATACATATCAACACTGTCCTCTACCAGCCTGCTACCACCACTACTATACATATCAACACTGTCCTCTACCATCACTACTATACATATCAACACTGTCCTCTACCAGCCTGCTACCACCACTACTATACATATCAACACTGTCCTCTACCATCACTACTATACATATCAACACTGTCCTCTACCATCACTACTATACATATCAACACTGTCCTCTACCATCACTACTATACATATCAACACTGTCCTCTACCAGCCTGCTACCATCACTACTATACATATCAACACTGTCCTCTACCATCACTACTATACATATCAACACTGTCCTCTACCATCACTACTATACATATCAACACTGTCCTCTACCAGCCTGCTACCACCACTACTATACATATCAACACTGTCCTCTACCATCACTACTATACATATCAACACTGTCCTCTACCATCACTACTATACATATCAACACTGTCCTCTACCATCACTACTATACATATCAACACTGTCCTCTACCAGCCTGCTACCACCACTACTATACATATCAACACTGTCCTCTACCATCACTACTATACATATCAACACTGTCCTCTACCAGCCTGCTACCATCACTACTATACATATCAACACTGTCCTCTACCATCACTACTATACATATCAACACTGTCCTCTACCATCACTACTATACATATCAACACTGTCCTCTACCAGCCTGCTACCACCACTACTATACATATCAACACTGTCCTCTACCATCACTACTATACATATCAACACTGTCCTCTACCAGCCTGCTACCATCACTACTATACATATCAACACTGTCCTCTACCATCACTACTATACATATCAACACTGTCCTCTACCATCACTACTATACATATCAACACTGTCCTCTACCAGCCTGCTACCACCACTACTATACATATCAACACTGTCCTCTACCATCACTACTATACATATCAACACTGTCCTCTACCATCACTACTATACATATCAACACTGTCCTCTACCATCACTACTATACATATCAACACTGTCCTCTACCATCACTACTATACATATCAACACTGTCCTCTACCATCACTACTATACATATCAACACTGTCCTCTACCATCACTACTATACATATCAACACTGTCCTCTACCAGCCTGCTACCACCACTACTATACATATCAACACTGTCCTCTACCATCACTACTATACATATCAACACTGTCCTCTACCAGCCTGCTACCATCACTACTATACATATCAACACTGTCCTCTACCATCACTACTATACATATCAACACTGTCCTCTACCATCACTACTATACATATCAACACTGTCCTCTACCAGCCTGCTACCACCACTACTATACATATCAACACTGTCCTCTACCATCACTACTATACATATCAACACTGTCCTCTACCATCACTACTATACATATCAACACTGTCCTCTACCATCACTACTATACATATCAACACTGTCCTCTACCATCACTACTATACATATCAACACTGTCCTCTACCAGCCTGCTACCACCACTACTATACATATCAACACTGTCCTCTACCATCACTACTATACATATCAACACTGTCCTCTACCAGCCTGCTACCACCACTACTATACATATCAACACTGTCCTCTACCATCACTACTATACATATCAACACTGTCCTCTACCATCACTACTATACATATCAACACTGTCCTCTACCATCACTACTATACATATCAACACTGTCCTCTACCATCACTACTATACATATCAACACTGTCCTCTACCATCACTACTATACATATCAACACTGTCCTCTACCAGCCTGCTACCATCACTACTATACATATCAACACTGTCTTCATACAGACTGAACATCAGAAGACTGGTTTGGAGTTAGACTTACTTGGGTCTAGACGGATGGACTGTCTGGCTGCGTACCATTGAGGATCTGAGACAGACAGACAGACAAGGGCGGGAGGGAGACCAGACAGAGAAAGAAGACAGACAGACGGACAAGGGCGGGAGGGAGACCAGACAGAGAAAGAAGACAGACAGACGGACAAGGGCGGGAGGGAGACCAGACAAGTAGAGGGACAGACAGAGAAAGAAGACAGACACACAGACAACAGTGGGGGGGTAAACTGTTTAGCTTTATTTAATTGAAATACTGTATATTGAAGTGAATTTAATTGAATTTAATTGTATTAGAATGTGCTGCTGTGTGATGTCAATCTAAGGTCGTACTCACGGCTTTTGTGGAACATAGACTTGATCTCCCCAATAGTGGCATTTGGCTCAACCTGCAAAATCAAGAGAGATGAGTGGGACACACACACCCCCCCTCCCCTCATTGCCCTTTCATGTGATTACCAGTAAATTTAGCTCTAGCTCTGGCCACACCCCCTGGGTACTGGGTATCAAACAGCTGGTATTATTACCACACACACACACAGCATAAATATAACAGACACATACAGCGCCAAAACACACACACAGTTAAAGCCACACCGCAACAACAATCCCACAAAGACAAACTGACAAATGACGCACAGACAAGACCATGTGTGCATCATTTGACGCACACACAACCATTTAACAGCGGCCCCTCCCAGATTGATGCCAAGTCTGGAGGTTTAGGGGCGTGCGCTGAACCCTGTTCCCCCAGCCAGACTGCCTCATCCTGGGGGCTTAGCCCTCACATACCCCCCTAACTCCAGTCAGCAGGGACTGGATGGTTCTGCCCAGCCTGGGCCACTTTGGCCAATACTAATCGCCGGGCAGAGGAATAACGGACAGTCCTTACTGGCTAGTTGATAAGGACTAGTTGATAAGGACTAGGTGTTTGTACAAAGACTGTACTGAAGGTGGGTCACAACAGTCAAACTGAAAGGTTCTTAACACTGGACTCCCCACTAGGCTACTCCATTCTTTTTGGCATCCTGACAACATTCACCAGACATTCTACTACTACTGTATTTGTCTGTGACATCACAGAGGTCTTCCCTCAGACATTCTATTCTCTTTATGACATCACCAAGTTCCTCTCCAGACATTCTAGTCTACTTATGACATCACAGGTCTTCCCCAGATATTCTACTCTCTCATGACAAGTTCCTCTCCAGACATTCTAGTGCCTTCATGACATCACAGAGGTCTTTCCCAGAGATTCTACTCTTTATAAAAATCACAAAAAAGTATTCTCCAGACATTATTTAATCTTTATGACATCACAGAGGTGAGGTCTTCAAGAGATTATAGTCTACTTGTGACATCACAGGTCTCTCCCAGACATTCTAGTCTCTTTATGACTTCACCCCAGACATTCCAAATCATTTACTTGACAACATTAGATTAGAATAACTTTATTCAACTCCACCAATATAAAATTCTAATAACCAAATCAAATACTCACTCCCACATCAAAGCCCTACTTCAGGAATCTCTATTTTCCAGGGGGCCGCAGTCTAAAGTGGGGGATGACGTGGCCATGGAAACTGTGTTAAGCTGAGAACAGGTCTCAGAGCAGTGGTAATCCTGCGAGGACGTGACCTGATACCTTGCAGCTCCTGTATGCCCTACTAATATCACACCAACACCATACAGAACCTAATACAGTGCTATTAAAACTATAACACCATGCTAAACCTAGCTAGGTGTCCCACCTGTCATTTAACCATCAGTCTACAACACCATGCTAAACCTAGCTAGGTGTCACACCTGTCATTTAACCATCCGACTATAACACCATGCTAAACCTAGCTAGGTGTCACACCTGTCATTTAACCATCAGTCTATAACACCATGCTAAACCTAGCTAGGTGTTACACCTGTCATTTAACCATCCGTCTATAACACCATGCTAAACCTAGCTAGGTGTCCCACCTGTCATTTAACCATCAGTCTATAACACCATGCTAAACCTAGCTAGGTGTTACACCTGTCATTTAACCATCAGTCTATAACACCATGCTAAACCTAGCTAGGTGTCCCACCTGTCATTTAACCATCAGTCTATAACACCATGCTAAACCTAGCTAGGTGTTACACCTGTCATTTAACCATCCGTCTATAACACCATGCTAAACCTAGCTAGGTGTCACACCTGTCATTTAACCACCAGTCTATAACACCATGCTAAACCTAGCTAGGTGTCACACCTGTCATTTAACCATCAGTCTATAACACCATGCTAAACCTAGCTAGGTGTTACACCTGTCATTTAACCATCTGTCTATAACACCATGCTAAACCTAGCTAGGTGTCACACCTGTCATTTAACCATCTGTCTATAACACCATGCTAAACCTAGCTAGGTGTTCCACCTGTCATTTAACCATCTGTCTATAACACCATGCTAAACCTAGCTAGGTGTCACACCTGTCATTTAACCATCAGTCTATAACACCATGCTAAACCTAGCTAGGTGTTCCACCTGTCATTTAACCATCCGTCTATAACACCATGCTAAACCTAGCTAGGTGTCCCACCTGTCATTTAACCATCCGTCTATAACACCATGCTAAACCTAGCTAGGTGTTCCACCTGTCATTTAACCATCAGTCTATAACACCATGCTAAACCTAGCTAGGTGTCCCACCTGTCATTTAACCATCCGTCTATAACACCATGCTAAACCTAGCTAGGTGTTCCGCCTGTCATTTAACCATCCGTCTATAACACCATGCTAAACCTAGCTAGGTGTCCCACCTGTCATTTAACCATCAGTCTATAACACCATGCTAAACCTAGCTAGGTGTCCCACCTGTCATTTAACCATCAGTCTATAACACCATGCTAAACCTAGCTAGGTGTCCCACCTGTCATTTAACCATCAGTCTATAACACCATGCTAAACCTAGCTAGGTGTTCCACCTGTCATTTAACCATCGGTCTATAACACCATGCTAAACCTAGCTAGGTGTTCCACCTGTCATTTAACCATCCGACTATAACACCATGCTAAACCTAGCTAGGTGTTACACCTGTCATTTAACCATCTGTCTATAACACCATGCTAAACCTAGCTAGGTGTCCCACCTGTCATTTAACCATCTGTCTACAACACCATGCTAAACCTAGCTAGGTGTCCCACCTGTCATTTAACCATCAGTCTATAACACCATGCTAAACCTAGCTAGGTGTTACACCTGTCATTTAACCATCCGTCTATAACACCATGCTAAACCTAGCTAGGTGTCCCACCTGTCATTTAACCATCCGTCTATAACACCATGCTAAACCTAGCTAGGTGTCACACCTGTCATTTAACCATCCGTCTATAACACCATGCTAAACCTAGCTAGGTGTCACACCTGTCATTTAACCATCCGTCTATAACACCATGCTAAACCTAGCTAGGTGTCCCACCTGTCATTTAACCATCCGTCTATAACACCATGCTAAACCTAGCTAGGTGTTCCACCTGTCATTTAACCATCCGTCTATAACACCATGCTAAACCTAGCTAGGTGTTCCACCTGTCATTTAACCATCAGTCTATAACACCATGCTAAACCTAGCTAGGTGTTCCACCTGTCATTTAACCATCAGTCTATAACACCATGCTAAACCTAGCTAGGTGTCCCACCTGTCATTTAACCATCAGTCTATAACACCATGCTAAACCTAGCTAGGTGTTCCACCTGTCATTTAACCATCAGTCTATAACACCATGCTAATAGAGAGGAGTTTTAACCTCTAAGCCATAAGAATGATAGTTCACTACAGTACTAGGTAGTACTGACCACTATGGGCCGTTCTGGCTCAGACAAGGTCCAGGTTGTACCTGGAGCTACACAGCACTATACTGACTGACTGGGCTCAGACAGACAGCACTTCTGACCGGAGTACAGTGGAGCGTCCTACATTAGACTAATAGTCCTATCTAGCCTGCACCTGTTGCACTATTTAACACAGAGACACACACAGATAGACGTACACACACAGATATAGACGTCCCCCCACACACACACACACACCAGTATTTGTGAAGCCGTCTTACCTTGTCCAGGAAGCAGAGTTTGTCCTTGGTCTTGGCATCCAGAATCTCCACCTCAAAGAAAACCACAGCTTTCTTAGCCTTCTTAGCTTTGGGCCGTTTAACGGGGGGTGCTGGCACTCCTGGGGCACTCCCCGGACCAGCCTTTTTGTGGGTAGCCCCCTCTAGTACTACGGTATCCATATCCACACTCCTCCACCACGAGCCTCTCTATTTAATCCCTTTGTCTGGAAAAATACCTTTTTCTTAATTCCCTCAGTTTGAGCGAAGAGAGGAGAGAGGAGCGCCTGGTTTCAGCTGTGGAAATAAATCTCTTTCTCTCCCCCTCGTTCGCTCCGTCGGTTTTCCTCCCACCCCTCCCTCTCTTCATCCTTTCTATCATTCGGTCACCCCCCACTTCTCATTCCTTCTCTCCTGGCACGCTGGCTGCTTTATTTAACCCCACCCCCACACAGCCCTGCTCCCCTTTGAAGTCATTTACACCAGGGAACAAAGTTTAAAGAACAGTAAGGAAAGTTGATGCATTCCTGTGTCGAGTTGATTATGAACCCCCCCATTATGATACCCGATCACCCCCTTCCCCAGTCTAGAAGGAAGTATGTGTTGTCAGTCCCCCCCCATTATGATACCCGAGCACCCCCCTCCCCAGTCTAGAAGGAAGTATGTGTTGTCAGTCCCCCCCCCATTATGATACCCGAGCACCCCCTTCCCCAGTCTAGAAGGAAGTATGTGTTGTCAGTCCCCCCCCATTATGATACCCGAGCACCCCCTTCCCCAGTCTAGAAGGAAGTATGTGTTGTCAGTCCCCCCCACAGCTAAATAAAAAGCTCTGTGTAAGCAACCCTCTCCCTACCTCCACACCTTCCCTATCCCCCCCCCCACCCACACACAGAGTAGGGTGATAATACTCCAGAGACTCATGGCTTAGTTGGGGGAATTCTCCTCCGTTCAACCCATCGACCCTCCAATAATGTCCGGAACCGTCACCTTTAACCCTTATGTTCCTAGATACGTCGGTCCAATATCAATTTACTATGTTAACAATCACGCCAAGACTTCAAATGTATACCAAACAAAAACCATTGATTTCAAAGATAATCCATACAACTCTATGCAGAAGGACTACTTTTAAAAATGTCAGAACATTTTACAAAAACACATTTACAGGAAGAACTGTGCAGATAGTTTGGTAACAGAAGGAAACTGAGGGAGATTTTACTCCAATTCAGTTACCAAACTTTGCATATTTACAGTTTCTCCAGCAAATACTTATTTTATTTACTGTGTAAATTATTCAAAGTAGTCCTTGTGCATACAGTGCCTTGTGAAAGTATTCATCCCCCTTGGCATTTTTCCTATTTTGTTGATTTACAACCTGGATTTTAAATATGTGGTTTTTTTGGGGGGGGGGGTTGTATCATTTGATTTAGACAACATGCCTACCACTTTGAAGATGCAAAATATTTTGTGAAACAAACAAGACAAAAAAAATATAGAAACTTGAGCGTGCATAACTATTCACCCCCCCCCAAAGTCAATACTTTGTAGAGCCACCTTTTGCAGCAATTACAGCTGCAAGTCTCTTGGGATATGTCGCTATAAGCTTGGCACATCTAGCCACTGGGATTTTTTCCCATTCTTCAAGGCAAAACTGGTCCAGCTCCTTCAAGTTAGATCAGTTCCGCTGGTGTACAGCAATCTTTAAGTCATACCACAGATTCTCAATTGGATTGAGGTCTGGGCTTTGACTAGGCCATTCCAAGGCATTTAAATGTGTCCCCTTAAACCACTCAAGTGTTGCTTTAGCAGTACACTTAGGGTCATTGTCCTGCTGGAAAGTGAACCTCCGTGCCAGTCTCAAATCTCTGGAAGACAAACAGGTTTTCCTCAAAAATGTCCCTGTATTCAGCACCATCCATCATTCCTTCAATTCTGACCAGTTTCCCAGTCCCTGCTGATGGAAAAGCATGATGCTGCCACCAACATGCTTCACTGTGGGGATGGTGTTCTCGGGGTGACAAGAGGTGTTGAGTTTGTGCCAGACATAGCGTTTTCCTTGATGGCCAAAAAGCTCAATTTTAGTTTCATCTGACCAGAGTACCTTCTTCCATATGTTTGGGGATTCTCCCACATGCCTTTTGGGTAACGCCAAATGTGTTTGCTTATTTTTTTTTCTGGCCACTCTTCCGTAAAGCCCGGCTCTGTGGAGTGTACGGCTTAAAGTGGTCCTATGGACAGATACTCCAATCTCCGCTGTGGAGCTTTGCAGCTCCTTCAGGGTTATCTTTGGTATCTTTGTTGCCTCTCTGATTAATGCCATCCTTGCCTGGTCCATGAGTTTTGGTGGGCGGCCCTCTCTTGGCAGGTTTGTTTTGGTGCCATATTCTTTCAATTTTTTAATAATGGATTTAAAATGGTGCTCCGTGGGATGTTCAAAGTTTTGGATATAAAAAAAAAACAACAACCCTGATCTGTACTTCTAAACAACTTTGTCCCTGACCTGTTTGGAGAGCTCCTTGGTCTTCATGGTGCCGCCCCTTAGTGGTGTTGCAGACTCTGGGCCTTTCAGAACAGATACAGATGTGTGTATAATATATACATACATACACACACACACACACACACACACACACACACACACACACACACACACACACACACACACACACACACACACACACACACACACACACACACACACACACACACACACACACACACACACACAGATCATGTGACACTTAGATTGCACACAGGTAGACTTTATTTAATTAATTATGTGACTTCTGAAGGTAATTAGTTGCACCAGATCTTATTTAGGGGCTTCATAGCAAAGGGGTGAATACATATACACGCACCACTTTTTTTTCTTTTTTCATTTCACTTCACCAATTTGGACTATCTTTTGTATGTCCATTACATGAAATCCAAATAAAAATCAATTTAAATTACAAGTTGTAATGCAACAAAATAGGAAAAACACCAAGGGGGGGTGAATACTTTTGCAAGGCACTGTAGAGTTGTATGGTTTTCTAAACTTTGAAATCAATGGTTTTTGTTTGATATACATTTTGAAAGTGAAAAATCTGAGTCTACGCAAATCCATTACTGTAGAACTGCCCAGTGCTTTAGTCCACACACACACACACACACACACACACACACACACACACACACACACACACACACACACACACACACACACACACACACACACACACACACACACACACACACACACACACGGCTAGGATTTCTCTAGCTATTTAAACACCCCCCCCTTCCATCGCCTCTACCCCCTGTCTATATAAAGACCCCCCCTGGCCTTTCCTAGTGCTGGGGGTCTAAAGCAATACTGGATAGACAACTGTCATCGCTGGGGCAGTGTTAGGGTAGGACTGGGGTAGTGTTAGGGTAGGGGTAGTGTTAGGGTAGGGCTGGGGTAGTGTTAGGGTAGGGGTAGTGTTAGGGTAGGGGTAGAGTTAGGGTAGGGCTGGGGTAGTGTTAGGGTAGGGGTAGTGTTAGGGTAGGGGTAGTGTTAGGGTAGGGGTAGAGTTAGGATAGGGCTGGGGTAGTGTTAGGATAGGGCTGGGGTAGTGTTAGGGTAGGGGTAGCGTTAGGGTAGGGGTAGCGTTAGGGTAGGGGTAGTGTTAGGGGTAGGGTTAGGGTAGGGCTGGGGTAGCGTTAGGGTAGGGCTGGGGTAGCGTTAGGGTAGGGGGAGCGTTAGGGTAGGGGTAGCGTTAGGGTAGGGGTAGCGTTAGGGGTAGCGTTAGGGTAGGGCTGGGGTAGTGTTAGGGCTGGGGTAGTGTTAGGGTAGGGGTAGTGTTAGGGTAGCGTTAGGGTAGGGGTAGCGTTAGGGTAGGGGTAGCGTTAGGGTAGGGCTAGCGTTAGGGTAGGGCTAGCGTTAGGGTAGGGGTAGTGTTAGGGGTAGCGTTAGGGTAGGGGTAGCGTTAGGGTAGGGGTAGCGTTAGGGTAGGGGTAGCGTTAGGGTAGGGGTAGCGTTAGGGTAGGGGTAGCGTTAGGGTAGGGGTAGCGTTAGGGTAGGGGTAGCGTTAGGGTAGGGGTAATGTTAGGGTAGGGGTAGTGTTAGGGTAGGGGTAGTGTTAGGGTAGGGGTAGTGTTAGGGTAGGGGTAGTGTTAGGGTAGGGGTAGTGTTAGGGTAGGGCTGGGGTAGTGCTGGGGTAGTGGTAGGGTAGGGCTGGGGTAGTGTTAGGGTAGAGCAGGGTAGTGTTAGGGTAGGGTAGTGTTAGGGTAGGGTAGTGTAGGAAAGGGGGAAAACGTGGAGCTCTAGAGTAGGACAGCATTGGAACTAGCTAAATTCAAGACTCGGGTAGTAGTGCAAGTTGTAGTAGTGCTGTGCTGCCATGATTGAGTGTGGAAAGACAGAGGGATTCGTAGAACACTCCAGCTCATTATAGTACACTAATAGTTCTCTCTCTACAGGTTGACAGATGGTGTATCTCCAGTCTACTGGACTCTGGCATCTCCACACCTGCCTTCTCACTCACACACAGGTCAGTGTTAATGATTAATATTATTTACTGGTTGTATAAGCACAGAAATGCACTGTGAGCTTAGCACAACGTTCTCTATGGACAGACCTGATGCTGATGGAGTGGACTAGCAACTGATCTACAGTCAGGTATATTCTACCACCCGAATGGTTAATATTAGCATTGTGCGTATAGTAATCTGATCCTAGATCTGTGGTATGGTGGAATGAGTGTCCATCTTCTCCAATGTGTGTGTTGTCAGTGCAGCGAAGCAGCAGGTGTCATGCCTAGGTCTATATTTACTATTACAGTGCTTTGGCTCCACCTTGTGGATATGTGTTATAACTACATCAGCAGTGATTTTGTGTTGTGATAAATGTAATTCATTGGAGATCAATTGGATTCAAGATGGATGCAGACAGTAATCTTGTTGATTGTTAGCAATCCTTCCCTGATGGCCAATGATGCTTTGATACGGTCCCAACATGTATTCTATAGTCAATTGCACATCTTACCAGTGCAATAACATGTTTATATTGGGCTTACTGCAGACTAATGTAGATATTACTGTAGCCTGCTTGTATGTTAGCTAACTACGGCCTCCAAGAGTTGTGGACCTTTCTGTCAGAACACTAGGTTACATTGTAGCAGGCTAGCTGGTTCCAGCTCCTCTCAAGCTGTTCTGTCCCCTCAATTACTACATTAGACAGACAGAAAGTTCTTGGAATGATAACCTCCCAGTGCATATAGGGATCAGACAGACCTGGGTTGAAGTATGATAACCTCCCAGTGCATATAGGTATCAGACAGACCTGGGTTGAAGTATGATCACCTCCCAGTGCATATAGGTATCAGACAGACCTGGGTTGAAGTATGATCACCTCCCAGTGCATATAGGTATCAGACAGACCTGGGTTGAAGTATGATCACCTCCCAGTGCATATAGGTATCAGACAGACCTGGGTTGAAGTATGATCACCTCCCAGTGCATATAGGTATCAGACAGACCTGGGTTGAAGTATGATCACCTCCCAGTGCATATAGGTATCAGACAGACCTGGGATGAAGTATGATAACCTCCCAGTGCATATAGGGATCAGACAGACCTGGGTTGAAGTATGATAACCTCCCAGTGCATATAGGTATCAGACAGACCTGGGATGAAGTATGATCACCTCCCAGTGCATATAGGTATCAGACAGACCTGGGTTGAAGTATGATCACCTCCCAGTGCATATAGGTATCAGACAGACCTGGGTTGAAGTATGATCACCTCCCAGTGCATATAGGTATCAGACAGACCTGGGTTGAAGTATGATAACCTCCCAGTGCATATAGGTATCAGACAGACCTGGGTTGAAGTATGATAACCTCCCAGTGCATATAGGTATCAGACAGACCTGGGTTGAAGTATGATAACCTCCCAGTGCATATAGGTATCAGACAGACCTGGGTTTGAAGTATGATCACCTCCCAGTGCATATAGGTATCAGACAGACCTGGGTTTGAAGTATGATCACCTCCCAGTGCATATTTTGTATCAGACAGACCTGGGTTGAAGTACTATTTGAAATTATTTCGAAAAACATTATTTGCTTGACTGAGCTTGCCGGGCTTTAACAGACCAATGGAATAGTCCAATAGCTGCAACAGATACCCATCTACAACTCTAGATAGGCTAGAGAGCAAACTCTCAAAGTATTGGAACGATTTCAAATACTATTTGAACCCAGGTCTGGTATGAGGAGGAGGAGACATGGGGGGGCGGGAACCCACTGGTCGGGCACTTTAACTCTACACAACTCCCCAAACTGGCTCCTTCACATCCTGCCCATTGGGTTTGGTCGGCACACCTGCTGTAGCTTCAGTCCTGGCAGCCATGACAACACCTGCTGTAGCTAGCTAGCCTGCAGTCTAGAAAGCGGTTTTAAAATCTGACTGTAGGAGGATTAACTCCCCTCTAGACACTGATTTAAGATCAGGTTGTATGCGATTACCCCCAAATGGCTAAGGTTAGGTTTAGTGGGGGTTAATCTGGTCCTAGATCTGTGTGTATTAGGTCTGCGAGAGCCACAAGGACAGCACATGTAGAGGTACATGTCTATGGGTCTGTCTGCCTATACAGCCATGAGAGTGAAGGTGGTCATGTGTTTCAGAGGACATAGCGACTACAATTATTGCCTGTTTGCTATGCATTTATCATAAAGTAACCTGTGGGCTTTGATATGATTAAATACGCATCATTGCATGCAGTCTTTCTTGCTTACCATATAACTTTGTCTCGTATTTGTGATTGAAAAACTTAAGTCTACGAGGCTATGTGCAATAGGAGTTTAGATTTAAGCTAGGCCTAGTTGTGTCATCACTTCACTCTCCTTTATGCAGATCAACAATGTCAGTCAGTCTGATATGAGACGCAGTGGTCTCTGTGTTCATACAGTAAATTAGTGTAACGGTCAACATTTCTACCCAAGAGGCTACATTATTTTACGACAACTCTCCCCACAAGGTTAGATTTGTTGCGCACTTGACTGTTCACCTGCAATGATAGTAGCTGCCCTGCAATGAAGCAACAATGCCGAGATAAGAAATATTCCGCGTTCCAATCCACCAGCGGTGGCGCAGCCTAGTTTATGCATTGTGAGAAAAGAACGACTGGTAAATAGATAAATAAACTAGTAACCTATCTGTTTGGATCGCTGTTTGTTGTGTAAGTAGAAGTGATAGGCTGTGTCCGTGATGTGTGAATTGCAGGCAAGTAGGCTACAACTTCGACCAGAGTCCACAAGCACACCACACGGGCTGGAGGCTTTGACATCCGAGTGAGCTAGTCTCTGTTCTCCAGCGTGTCCTACCATCCTACATCTGACCGGTGGGAAACGAACGGACAATCTTACAACCGGTATGAAACAGTCAGAAATATAATGTACAGAATCCCGATGAAAGGTTTAGAGTTACAGCGGATACTATCTTACCTCGTAATGCTTCATCTTGGCAGTTTGTGCTCGCTCTCATCCAAGGTGAGTGACGGGTCGTGCCTTCCAATCAGAGCAAGAGGAAGCGTTGAGGTCCCCAATTGGTCCAATGATTGGAAAGTCCAATGGTTACCTCTTTAATATCACGTCCAATCAATGTGTCGGAAAGCTAAGTAGATATGCCTTACTTCCCGTACTGTAGCCAATGGGGGAGTAGATTCCCACAATGGAGTGATCCGTTTGGACAAATGGAGATGCGGGGTAAATTGTATAAGCAGGTGATTATGTTAGTAAATCTTATGTTATCAACACCAGGGCAAGCTATATACTGACTTTACAGATCAGCGATTTTAGTTCCTAGATTACTGACTGTTATATTGGGCAAGCGGTGGTTTTCAAAAGCAGCACGGCTGTTTGCCAAGGATATGCCTAGACCTCTTTGTGGGTATTTGACCAAGAAGAGGCTAGTAATGTTGAAATAACGTCATTATTTAAATTGAGAAAGGACAGGGCTCAACCTAACGCATAGTACCTCTAAACCTGAAGCATAGTGTAATAAATGATGTTTTTTATGTGACTTTAACCCATAGCTACAATGCTGACATAATGCCTTTTTACTAAAGTAGACTTTGTTGTAATACTTTGCTGCACCCCACAGATGAACTCGTTCTGCCTGTGCCAGATACTAACCTCACTCCCACACACACACAGAGAGAGATGGCTGACACAAACCATTGATGAGCTCTGATAAGGCAGGGGGGCGCTCTGACCTCAGGGGGGCGCTCGGACCTCAGGCGCCAGTTGCTGGTGTCTGCATCAACATCTTGTCAATACAAGAGACAACCCAGACCAGCATGGCACTCAACGAGCACGCGCATGCATACACACACACACACACACACACACACACACACACACACACAAACCCCTGTTTCAGGCGGGAGTTCCACGAACAAAGAACATTACCATGAACCAATGAGACATTGATATCAGCCTGAAGGGGACGATCCTCCACTACCGACGACCAGTCAGCAGCACGAGCTGCCAGAATCTACCTACGTCATTACCTGTATAAAATGCATTGGACACTATGTATGGGGACTCCATTTTGATAGTTCGCTAGGAACTTGAAAAACGGAGCCGTGCAGCACGATTTGTCAGATATCTTCACATCTGAATAAACTGTCTTACTATATACCGATCCACCCTGTCCAGCGTTTTAACTTCGTCTCATTTCTCTAGTAACTGTAACATCAACTTTTGACAATAGCGAGGACTAAACCTATAGTTCCAACAAAAGCGACAGACAAACCACATTATGAGGGCATCAGTTTTGTTCAGGGGATCCATAAAGCTTTTCATCTGCGCAGTTTGCAGACACATTGTGATACATTTTGTTCACTAACACGATTCTTAGTACTTTTGATACATCCAGTGAGTCAACACTGTATCTGCCACCACACGCACACACACCCACACACACACACACACACACACACACACACACACACACACACACACACACACACACACACACACACACACACACACACACACACACACACACACACACACACAGAGACAAACACACACACACACACACACACACACACACACACACACACACACACACACACACACACACACACACACACACACACACACACACACACACACGGTGAGATTTCTATAAGGAAGGCGTGGTTGAGTTTCCTAGACTACAGAGGCGTGTCCTATCGAACTTTCAAACTCAGTGACGCTCCAGTGGGCGTGGTCGGTCCCAGGAACTTTCGTCCGACAGGAGCTGAGCTGCGTCCAGACTCTTCCTGATGTTGCTAGAAAATTCTCGAACTTTCTGCGCGGGTATAAACTAGAATGGGTCCCAAGCGGAGTGTCGCGCTGAGCTGACAGAACGGTAGCGTTCTTCAACAGTATGTGTGAAGTTCAGGTTAGGCTTTCATACGTTTATTTACCATTCCATAGATAGACTGCCTGCAAGCGGACCAGCGCATTTAAAGAGAGAGACCCGTCTACCTTGTGTGAATTTGATTGACAGTCAGCACAGGCTCAAGCAAGGGAACTTTAAACTATTTCTCGCAGCTATTCGGAATAAACACACCGACAGCTAAATGGTCAAAATGGGTAAAGACTACTATAATGTCCTGGGCATACAGAAAGGAGCGACGGAGGACGAGATCAAGAAGGCGTATCGTAAGCAGGCTCTGCGTTACCACCCGGATAAAAACAAGGCTCCTAAAGCCGAGGATAAGTTTAAAGAAATAGCTGAAGCTTATGACGTTCTGAGCGACCCAAAGAAAAAGGACATTTACGACCGATTCGGTGAAGAAGGTAAGTGTTCTTTTTAATTACCAGACGCAACAAGTTATTATTGAAAGTGAATAAATACACTTTGTTTTTCAAAATGCTTTAGTTAGGTAGGCTTATCGGAAAAGATTTCAAAACTGCGATTATAAAGATGTAAAGCTGAATCATTGTCGCTGGATATTTAGATGAGTATTAAGGCGAAGAGGCATTTCAAGATCTGTCTCAAGAACCTGCCTCTTTCCTCTGATAATCTACTCTTCTTCAGTGGTGCTGAAATCGTTGTTGTATTTCTAGTGTTCTAACGCATTGGGCCACAGAAGTTCCAAAAACAAACGCTATATGCTTATAACAAACCAAGCAACACCTCATAAGCCAACCCTCCTTGGCCTGTGTGAGCAACAGCTTATAAGCCTACCTTTCTTAGCCCATGTGAGCTATATTTTAATACTGGAAAGGGCAAGACACAGCAGGCTTATTGTATCTATCCTTTTTTTCCCCTTTTCCATTCGTATGATTGAGCTGCAAGGGATTAGCGAGTTCCAACAAGAATCCCTTGCAGCACAATCATAAGAATGGAGAAGGAAAAAAAACGGATAGATACAATAACACTGCTGATTGGCTGTACGCCAAGAGCGGAGCGGCGAGGGAGAGGTGCGCGCCCACTACTGGAAGGTTCTGGCGCTGACGTCACAGCGGGGCGGAGAGTTTGACTTTGACAGTTTGGCACGAGCCTGTCAGCCAGCTTCTCAAACGACAGATGGTGTGGTTGTGTATTCCTAGTACCTACAGTAGACCGAGGTTACAACGGTGCTGCTGTGTTCTTATCAGTTGTCTTTAAGGACCAGGCTAGATAACTCAACGGTCAAGCTGCATTATTCCGTGTATAGCAACAGACACTGTAGACCACAGGAGGTTGGTGGCACCTTAATTGGGGAGGACGGGCTCGTGGTAATGACTGTGGTGGAATGGTATCAAATACATCAGACACATTGTTTCCAGGTGTCTGATGCCGTTCCATTTGGTCTGTCCTGGCCATTATTATGAGCCGTCCTCCCCTCAGCAGCCTCCCATCTAGCCCTCCACACAGAGCGTTCCTCCCATCTAGCCCTCCACACAGACGCGTCGTTCCTCCCATCTAGCCCTCCACACAGACGCGTCGTTCCTCCCATCTAGCCCTCCACACAGACGCGTCGTTCCTCCCATCTAGCCCTCCACACAGATGCGTCGTTCCTCCCATCTAGCCCTCCACACAGAGGCGTCGTTCCTCCCATCTAGCCCTCCACACAGATGCGTCGTTCCTCCCATCTAGCCCTCCACACAGAGCGTTCCTCCCATCTAGCCCTCCACACAGACGCGTTCTTCCCATCTAGCCCTCCACACAGACGCATTGTTCCTCCCATCTAGCCCTCCACACAGAGCGTTCCTCCCATCTAGCCCTCCACACAGACGCATTGTTCCTCCCATCTAGCCCTCCACACAGAGCGTTCCTCCCATCTAGCCCTCCACACAGACGCGTTGTTCCTCCCATCTAGCCCTCCACACAGACGCATTGTTCCTCCCATCTAGCCCTCCACACAGACGCATTGTTCCTCCCATCTAGCCCTCCACACAGAGCGTTCCTCCCATCTAGCCCTCCACACAGACGCATTGTTCCTCCCATCTAGCCCTCCACACAGACCCATTGTTCCTCCCATCTAGCCCTCCACACAGACCCATTGTTCCTCCCATCTAGCCCTCCACACAGACCCATTGTTCCTCCCATCTAGCCCTCCACACAGACCCATTGTTCCTCCCATCTAGCCCTCCACACAGACCCATTGTTCCTCCCATCTAGCCCTCCACACAGACCCATTGTTCCTCCCATCTAGCCCTCCACACAGACCCATTGTTCCTCCCATCTAGCCCTCCACACAGACCCATTGTTCCTCCCATCTAGCCCTCCACACAGACCCATTGTTCCTCCCATCTAGCCCTCCACACAGACCCATTGTTCCTCCCATCTAGCCCTCCACACAGACCCATTGTTCCTCCCATCTAGCCCTCCACACAGACCCATTGTTCCTCCCATCTAGCCCTCCACACAGACCCATTGTTCCTCCCATCTAGCCCTCCACACAGACCCATTGTTCCTCCCATCTAGCCCTCCACACAGACCCATTGTTCCTCCCATCTAGCCCTCCACACAGACGCATTGTTCCTCCCATCTAGCCCTCCACACAGACGCATTGTTCCTCCCATCTAGCCCTCCACACAGACCCATTGTTCCTCCCATCTAGCCCTCCACACAGACCCATTGTTCCTCCCATCTAGCCCTCCACACAGACCCATTGTTCCTCCCATCTAGCCCTCCACACAGACCCATTGTTCCTCCCATCTAGCCCTCCACACAGACCCATTGTTCCTCCCATCTAGCCCTCCACACAGACCCATTGTTCCTCCCATCTAGCCCTCCACACAGACACGTTGTTTCCACACCCATGGGTGCCACTGCACATAGAAAATGTTTACACAACTTCTATTGAAAGAAGTCTGGACCAGAGCCACAAATGTTTAACTCTCCCTCTCCTCTCCAGGGTTGAAGGGAGGAGGCCCCCCAGGAGGAGGGGGTGTTCCCGGGGGCCCTAGTTTCAGCTACTCCTTCCAGGGTGACCCCCACGCCATATTCGCCGAGTTCTTCGGGGGCCGGAGCCCCTTCGACCAGTTCTTCCCCCGAAACGGCGGGGGCCCAGACGGGGACAACATGGACACTGACGATCCCTTCGCCCGTTTCGGGATGGGGGGGTTCCCCCGTTCTTTCAGCACAGGGATGGGCGGAGGGGGGATGGGGGGGCAGATGGTTGAGAAGCACCAGGACCCACCCGTGCTCCACGACCTCAGGGTGACCTTAGAGGAGGTTGGTTGGTTGACTTATTTTATTTGACAATTCAAAGTAAAAGTTGTCTAGGATAACACCATGAAGTCCATGCCTCATTTCCATCGTGGTCCTTTTTAAAGGTTCTCTCAGGCTGCACGAAGAGAATGAAGATATCCCACAAGCGGCTGAACGCAGACCGACAGACCATCCGGACGGAGGACAAGATCCTGGAGGTGGAGATCAAGAAGGGATGGAAGGAGGGGACTAAGGTCACCTTCCCTAAAGAGGGGGACGAGACGCCGACTAACATCCCGGCAGACGTGGTGTTTGTGGTCAAGGATAAGCCACACCCGGTGTTCCGGCGAGACGGCTCTGACATTGTTTACCCCGCCAAGGTCTCCCTCAGAGAGGTAAGGCAGAGTGATCTGAACTTTAACTAAACTAAATATACTTTGTTTGTATACGTTGCTCTCCAAGTGCTCGCTAAAACAAATTGATAGTACTTAGAATGACAATAATTCTTGAACCTACAGACAACTATTTGTACGTAGACTAGAGTGATGAAGTGTAACATCTCTCTCCCCCTATTCTCTCTCTCCATCTCTCTCTCTCCTTCAGTCGCTGTGCGGCTGCACGGTCATCGCCCCCACGTTGGACGGCAGGACAGTAACCGTGACGACAGGGGACGTGGTGCGTCCGGGGATGAAACGACGCATCACGGGGGAGGGGCTTCCTCTGCCCAAGCGGCCCGATCGCCGCGGTGACCTGCTGGTGGAGTACGAGGTGGCGTTTCCGGAGAGACTGAGTCAGAGTGCCAAGGAGACCATCGCACAGGTGCTTCCACCCTAGTCCTGACCGCTATGAACTATGAACTTGTTAAGGACAAACCGGACGGAGCCGACGAACAGTGAAAAGCAACAGGTGGCTGTCCTCCCTATCGCCTCTGACCAAAGAACGTTTACCGCTGCCATTTTCTGTTCATTTCCAGACCATTCTGCGTGTTGAATCACCATCGTTCGTCGACACCCATCAGGTGACCTACTGCGCACGGCCAATGTTCGTTATGGTGTCTCTTGTCCTTTAGTTGAGAACTGCCACTTTGGACCTCGTGAGTCCACTTCAGAACCACTAGTGAACTGAGGAAAACCTGCAACTCATATTATTCAAAAAGCATCTTAGAGTAGGCATACTGATCTAGGATCAGTGTAGCCTTTTAGATAATAATGCATGTGACTACATGGACAGGGGGGCACCTGATCCCAGATCAGCACTCCTGCACTGTAGAACCAGAGAACATCATATACATGTTGTTTAGCTTCCTTTTAGTATGAGCCTCTTTTTATCTCTACTTCCCCACTGGTGAATGTTTCCATGTACAGACTAGAGCCATTGGCTTGTTAGCAGTGGTTTCCAAACCTCTTCTCTGGGACCCTCAGACATTTAACACAACGTTGTAGCCCTGGACTAGCTCACCTGATTTACCTAGTCAAGGGCTTGATGATTGGTTGATATGAGAGAGAGAGAGAGATGTGAGAATGAATGGACATTTACTGCCAGAGAGACTGTTGGAGTAAGAGATCACCTGATTCACCTAGTCAAGGGCTTGATGATTGATTGACTAATGTAATCAGATGTTCTGGCTCTTGAGTAGATGAAATCCATTTGTCTGTGGGTCCCCCAGGAGAGGTCTGAGAACTCCTGTTTTGGGGGATTAGATTGTATCTCTTGGTGGCGTTTCTTTGTAGATGACGTCTCTTCATGTAACGATTCTAGGGGTTTAGGTATCATGGGTGGTTTTCATGGCTCTGGATTCTGATCAAATCAATAGAAAGTATTGCCACTGATCACTGATCAATACCCATAGTCTGATAATACCCATAGTTAATGGTTTAGAAGAGAAACAATGCTATTTGAATGCATAGAAATATAATCTATAGACCCGACCTTCCCATTCAAGTCAATGCTGATTCTATTTCTATGCTTGAAAGGTCTTTACTTTTCCAGGATGCCTACAATAACAGGGTGGAGGGAAGTGTGAGGTGTGTTTTTCAGCTAGCGTGTATGAGTTAGCTGACTAGGTGAACTTTTTGTACAGAAACGGTTGGAATGTGTGACTTGCTGTAGGATCTGGGCTTTGTATGGTGCAACTGTTGGATTGTGTACTATCATGAGATAGGATGTTAGCACAGTAACCATGGGAGATATAGGCCTTCATGTTAAACCCATAGCATTCCTCTTTACTGAATATTATACACGACATGTATTGTTGCTACCTGTTGTTGATGCAGCAAGTGAGAACTGTCCAGAAACTGATATGAAGCTGTGTTTATCGAGCAAAGAATATCAACTTTTGCTTTGTAATGATCTATGCATTTAAATGAAAGATCCCTCACCTCAATATAGAGGCTATTATTTCTCCTTCACATCAGGAACTAGTTTTTATATTTAAATCATGTCATTCAGATTTAAGGAATACCTTTAAGAAAACGTTAACCCTGGACAGAATCTTCTACAACTGCAACCAGACTTTGAATTTCTTAGTTTACTAAACATTTCCCACGTATGTATTATATTTCTGAACAGTTTTCTATACACAGAATGTATTTTCTACATAACTTTCATAAGAAAATAAAGTTTTCTTCTAGATAAACGGATCCTTGTTTCTCTTTCTGGAAAGATGTGATGAACGTGTTGTAACAGTGTGATCTGGTATGAAGACGTCTTTTGGCTTGAGACGCGCCGGGGCCTCTTCTCAGCCTGTGTCTCTGTATGCTGATGACTCAACGCTATACACGTCAGCTACCACAGCCAGTGAAATCACTGCAGCGCTTTACTAAGAGCTGCAGTCAGTTTCAGAATGGGCGGCAAGAAATAAGTCCTAAATGATTTAGAAAACTAATAGCGTTGTATTTGGCACAAATCATTCACTAAACCCTAAATTGAGCAAGTTGAGGAGACTAAACTGCTTGTAGTAACCCTGTATTGTAAACTGTCATGGTCAAAACATATTGTTTTGTCCAGTTATGTCCAGTCGTGTGGTCAGGCGCCACAAAGAAAGTCTTAGGCAAATTAGAATTGTCCCAGAACAGGGCAGCACGGCTGGCTCTTAAACGTACACAGAGAGCTAATGTTAATAATATGCATGTCAATCTCTCCTGGCCCAAAGTGGAGGAGAGATTAACTTCATCACTACTTGCATTTGTGAAAAGTATTGCCATGTTGAATGCAGCGAGCTGCCTGTTTAAACTACTAGCACACAGCTCAGACACCCATGCATACCCCACAAGACATGCCACCGGAGGTCCAGAACAGACTATGGGAGGTTCACAGTACTACATAGAGCCATGGCTACATGGAACTCTATTCCACATCAAGTAACTGATGTAAGCAGTGAAATCAGATTTAAAAACCAGGCAGAACTACACCTTATGGAACAGCAGAGACTGTGAAGAGACACACACATGATAACATACGCACTCCACACACACGTACAGTACACATGTATATTGTGTTGTAGAGTAGTGGCCTGAGGGAACACATTGTGTTGTAGATATGTAATGTTTTTAGAATTGCATATAACTGCCTTAATGTTGCTGGACCCCAGGAAGAGTAGCTGCTGCCTTGGCAGGAACTAATGAGGATCCATAATAACCCCCAGGAAGAGTAGCTGCTGCCTTGGCTGGAACTAATGAGGATCCATAATAACCCCCAGGAAGAGTAGCTGCTGCCTTGGCAGGAACAAATGAGGATCCATAATAACCCCCAGGAAGAGTAGCTGCTGCCTTGGCAGGAACTAATGAGGATCCATAATAACCCCCAGGAAGTGTAGCTGCTGCCTTGGCAGGAACTAATGAGGATCCATAATAACCCCCAGGAAGAGTAGCTGCTGCCTTGGCAGGAACAAATGGGGATCCATAATAAACCCCAGGAAGAGTAGCTGCTGCCTTGGCTGGAACTAATGAGGATCCATAATAACCCCCAGGAAGAGTAGCTGCTGCCTTGGCAGGAACTAATGAGGATCCATAATAACCCCCAGGAAGTGTAGCTGCTGCCTTGGCAGGAACAAATGGGGATCCATAATAAACCCCAGGAAGAGTAGCTGCTGCCTTGGCAGGAACTAATGAGGATCCATAATAAACCCCAGGAAGAGTAGCTGCTGCCTTGCCAGGAACTAATGAGGATCCATAATAAACTCCAGGAAGAGTAGCTGCTGCCTTGGCAGGAACTAATGGGGATCCAGAATAAACCCCAGGAAGAGTAGCTGCTGCCTTGGCTGGAACTAATGAGGATCCAGAATAAACCCCAGGAAGAGTAGCTGCTGCCTTGGTAGGAACTAACGAGGATCCATAATAAACCCCAGGAAGAGTAGATTCTGCCTTGGCAGGAACTAATGAGGATCCATAATAAACCCCAGGAAGAGTAGCTGCTGCCTTGGCAGGAACTAATGAGGATCCATAATAAATCCCAGGAAGAGTAGCTGCTGCCTTGGCTGGAACTAATGAGGATCAATAATAAACCCCAGGAAGAGTAGCTGCTGCCTTGGCAGGAACAAACGAGGATCCATAATAAACCCCAGGAAGAGTAGCTGCTGCCTTGGCAGGAACTAATGGGGATCCATAATAAACCCCAGGAAGAGTAGCTGCTGCCTTGGCTGGAACTAATGAGGATCCATAATAACCCCCAGGAAGAGTAGCTGCTGCCTTGGCAGGAACTAATGAGGATCCATAATAAACCCCAGGAAGAGTAGCTGCTGCCTTGGCAGGAACTAATGAGGATCCATAATAAACCCCAGGAAGAGTAGCTGCTGCCTTGGCTGGAACTAATGGGGATCCATAATAAACCCCAGGAAGAGTAGCTGCTGCCTTGGCTGGAACTAATGAGGATCCATAATAAACCCCAGGAAGAGTAGCTGTTGCCTTGGCAGGAACTAACGAGGATCCATAATAAACCCCAGGAAGAGTAGATTCTGCCTTGGCAGGAACTAATGAGGATCCATAATAAACCCCAGGAAGAGTACCTGCTGCCTTGGCAGGAACTAATGGGGATCCATAATAAACCCCAGGAAGAGTAGCTGCTGCCTTGGCTGGAACTAATGAGGATCCATAATAAACCCCAGGAAGAGTAGCTGCTGCCTTGGCTGGAACTAATGGGGATCCATAATAAACCCCAGGAAGAGTAGCTGCTGCCTTGGCTGGAACTAATGAGGATCCATAATAAACCCCAGGAAGAGTAGCTGCTGCCTTGGCAGGAACTAATGAGGATCCATAATAAACCCCAGGAAGAGTAGATGCTGCCTTGGCAGGAACTAATGGGGATCCATAATAAACCCCAGGAAGAGTAGCTGCTGCCTTGGCTGGAACTAATGAGGATCCATAATAAACCCCAGGAAGAGTAGCTGCTGCCTTGGCAGGAACTAATGAGGAACCATAATAAACCCCAGGAAGAGTAGATGCTGCCTTGGCAGGAACTAATGAGGATCCATAATAAACCCCAGGAAGAGTAGCTGCTGCCTTGGCAGGAACTAATGGGGATCCATAATAAACCCCAGGAAGAGTAGCTGCTGCCTTGGCTGGAACTAATGAGGATCCATAATAAACCCCAGGAAGAGTAGCTGCTGCCTTGGCTGGAACTAATGGGGATCCATAATAAACCCCAGGAAGAGTAGCTGCTACCTTGGCTGGAACTAATGAGGATCCATAATAAACCCCAGGAAGAGTAGGGTTTACACAACATTTTATTTCTGGGTTAAACGAGATTGCTATTGTGGTAACAGTAGGTGTACTTTATAGTTTACAGTTGGTGTATTTTTGTGGTTAAAGTTGGTATATTTTTGTAGTTCAAGTGATCTGATTATTTGTAGTATTGCAGGAAGTGTGCTGTGGTATGAGTTTTGGGAGTAGATTCCATGGGAGTTAGAACAATGATCCTCCATGATGTCACCTGCTGCGTCCTCTCAGGTGAGTTCTGTTTTCAGCTAGTCAGACTGGACTAATCAATTACTAACCAATCACCAGGGTTGGAAAGAGTACTGAAAATTACTGATGTAAAAAAAATACTCAAGTAAAAGTAAAAAGTAGCTCATTTAAAAAGTACTCAGAGTAAAAGTAATTGATTTACTTAAAAAAAAACAATGACCTTGATAATTTTGCTAAGGTTACATGTACGTTGTTACCCATGACCTTGTCCATGCATCAACTTAGAAAAGGAAGAGAGGAAATGAATGTACAGTAGGAACTCAGTTGATTTATTTTCTGAGTTGTAACAAGGCACATCTGTGTGTAAAAAAAAAAGGATTTGTCAAAAATATACTATTAACATTTGAAAATAAATTTTACATTCAAAGAAATTAAAACGCAATGAATCATTAACAAGGTCATTTTGACCAGGTCTCTCTTGAAAAAATTGATTTTATCTCATTGAGAAAAACCTGAATAAATAAATGTTAAATATATATATTTTTTTAAATAAACAAGCAATAGAAAAAGAGTCCTAAACAATGAAGCTGCCAGACTTCAATCTACTTCAGACTCCAGAAACAAACAGAATCTACTTCAGACTCCAGAAACAAACAGAATCTACTTCAGACTCCAGAAACAAACAGAATCTACTTCAGACTCCAGAAACAAACAGAATCTACTTCAGACTCCAGAAACAAACAGAATCTACTTCAGACTCCAGAAACAAACAGATCTAAGTCTTTCACCCATTCAATCCCTCATTCACCCCTCTGTTACTTCTTGTTTGTCCATGGGACCGGCTGACATTCACTCAATCACCCATTCACAAGGTTTCACTCACTCACTCACTCTTTCCCTCCCTCATTTTACTTCATCACTCACAAACTCCCTCTTTTACTCAATATCCTACTAAAGTAGCAGTAAATCAAATCAAGTTTATTTTATATAGCCCTTCGTACATCAGCTAATATCTCGAAGTGCTGTACAGAAACCCAGCCTAAAACCCCAAACAGCAAGCAATGCAGGTGTAGAAGCACTGTGGCTAGGAAAAACTCCCTAGAAAGGCCAAAACCTAGGAAGAAACCTAGAGAGGAACCAGGCTATGAGGGGTGGCCAGTCCTCTTCTGGCTGTGAACGGATGGAGATTATAACAGAACATGGCCAAGATGTTCAAAATGTGAATAAGTGACAAGCATGGTCAAATAATAATCAGGAATAAATGTCAGTTGGCTTTTCATAGCCGATCATTAAGAGTTGAAAACAGCAGGTCTGGGACAGGTAGGGGTTCCATAACCGCAGGCAGAACAGTTGAAACTGGAATAGTAGCAAGGCCAGGTGGACAGGGGACAGCAAGGAGTCATCATGCCCGGTAGTCCTGACGTATGGTCCTAGGGCTCAGGTCCTCCGAGAGAGAGAAAGAAAGAGAGAAGGAGAGAATTAGAGAGAGCCAAGATTTTCAAAATGTTCATAAATGACAAGCATGGTCAAATAATAATCAGGAATAAATGTCTGTTGGCTTTTCATAGCCGATCATTAAGAGTTGAAAGCAGCAGGTCTGGGACAGGTAGGGGTTCCATAACCGCAGGCAGAACAGTTGAAACTGGAACAGCAGCAAGGCCAGGTGGACTGGGGACAGCAAGGAGTCATCATGCCCGGTAGTCCTGACGTATGGTCCTAGGGCTCAGGTTCTCCGAGAGAGAGAAAGAAAGAGAGAAGGAGAGAATTAGAGAGAGCATACTTAAATTCACACAGGACACTGGATAAGACAGGATAAGTACTCCAGATATAACCAACTGACCCTAGCCCCCCGACACAAACTACTGCAGCATAAATACTGGAGGCTGAGACAGGAGGGGTCTGTTACAGTACTGTTACTTTAATGTCATTTTACTCAAGTAGTAGTAAACTTACTGACTGAATAATACAAATGAGGCGGGGCTGTAGCAAAGTTCTGTTCCACACTGCATGTTTGATTCAATGTACAGTCTGTCTCTGAATCTAAACACTGAGTATCTACTGTTTTCTGCCTCTGTCTTATAGCTGTCTTAATTAAGTGACATGTAGCTCACATCTGTCTTGTAGCTGTGTGACATGTATCTCTGCCTCTGTCTTATATCCAAATGGTATGGACCCTGATTTAACTTTCATTGTTAATTTGTTTGTCTTTCATGGAAGATTCTTTATCCATAAAATGAAGTGGGCAGAGAACAAACCCCTCTTCACATTATTTAAGATAGAATTTAAATATTATTTTGGAATGATCAGTAAATGTAAAAACAAAAAAGCAATACACACCATAAACATATTATATACACTGTCTAATATCTGTGTTACATGTAGCTTTACCACTGTCTAATATCTGTGTGACATGTAGCTTTACCACTGTCTAATAGCTGTGTGACATGTAGCTTTACCTCTGTCTAATAGCTGTGTGACATGTAGCTCTGCCTCTGTCTAATAGCTGTGTGACATGTAGCTCTACCTCTGTCTTATAGGTATGTGACATGTAGCTCTGCCTCTGTTTATTAGCTGTGTGACATGTAGCTCTGCCTCTGTCTAATAGCTGTCTGACATGTAGCTCTGCCTCTGTCTAATAGCTGTGTGACATGTAGCTCTGCCTCTGTCTAATAGCTGTCTGACATGTAGCTTTACCTCTGTCTAATAGCTGTGTGACATGTAGCTCTGCCTCTGTCTAATAGCTGTGTGACATGTAGCTCTGCCTCTGTCTAATAGCTGAGTGACATGTAGCTCTGCCTCTGTCTTATAGCTGTGTGACATGTAGCTCTGCCTCTGTCTTATAGCTGTGTGACATGTAGCTCTGCCTCTGTCTTATAGGTATGTGACATGTAGCTCTGCCTCTGTCTAATAGCTGTGTGACATGTAGCTCTGCCTCTGTCTAATAGCTGTCTGACATGTAGCTCTGCCTCTGTCTAATAGCTGTGTGACATGTAGCTCTACCTCTGTCTAATAGCTGTGTGATATGTAGCTCTACCTCTGTCTAATAGCTGAGTGACATGTAGCTCTACCTCTATCTAATAGCTGTGTGACATGTAGCTCTGCCTCTGTCTTATAGCTGTGTGTCTGGAAGCATCTGCAGTCACTGAAATGAGAGGATTCGCGGGAGGAGCAGTAACTATCCACTGCTCTCAAATACAATCGGAAAACAAAGTCAAATACTTCTGCAAGAGGTCGTGCCTGGGGAAGGATATCCTGCTTAAAACGAAGGGGAACGCCAGTTACACACAGAGAGGAAGGCCGGCTACACTAAAGCAAAGATGCTTCTGATGAAGGCCGAAACATCAAGTCTTATAATAATTGTTTAAATAATAGGCAGAATCTACCGCACACCAAAACGCGTGCGGTATGATGAAGGTGCCGGAAGCAAAAGGCAAAACTGGAGAAACAGGAAAAAGTCTCTGCACAATAATTGTTAAAATAAAATATGTTTTTAATGGTGAGTAGGCACTGTACCTTTTCCTTTTCAATTCTGATCTAAATTCTTTGGTTGCACCTCACCCTCCACTCTTCCCCAGGTCTAGTATAGACGACAGAGGAGATGGAGACTTCACTGTGGTCATCACTGGGCTAGTGGAGAGAGACTCTGGGACGTACTGGTGTGGAGTGGAAGGGACTGTCCCAGGCTCGTTCCAGGAAGTACATCTTACTGTTAGTGACGGTGAATTGTAAACTAAACCTCATGTTTATTTTAAATAGCCTTTAATGATTCCGATTTGCCTCGTTAAAGATAATTGAGATCTTTGGCAAGATATACCTGTTGTTGAGGGAATGAATGTATAGAAATGAATTTATAATATATGCACTGTTTATTTAATGATAATAATCAATGTAGAATGTATATAAATCTGTCTTTAACAAAATAACGCTATTTACATATTTCAATGTGAATCCACTGTCATCATAATTCATGCAGTCAGAAATATCTCAAGTAAAGATTCTGACCACAGTTATAGTTTTGAATGAGGAAAGACTACAAACAAAGAAATACATGTTTTATAACACATCTTGTTATGAAAGAGAGAAATTATTTGGATCTTGTGATATACCTCCTCTCCTCTCCCCTCCTCTCCTCTCCTCTCCTCTCCTCTCCTCTCCTCTCCTCTCCTCTCCTCTCCTCTCCTCTCCTCTCCTCTCCTCTCCTCTCCTCTCCTCTCCTCTCCTCTCCTCTCCTCTCCTCTTGTCACGCCCTGGCCTTAGTTATCTTTGTTTTCTTTATTATTTTAGTTAGGTCAGGGTGTGACATGGGGAATGTATGTGTTTTTGTAGTGTCTAGGGGTGTTGTATGTGTATGGGGCAGTGTCTAGTGTAGTTGTCTAGGTAAGTCTATGGTTGCCTGAAGGGTTCTCAATCAGAGACAGCTGTCATTCATTGTCTCTGATTGGGAGCCATATTTAAGGCAGCCATAGGCATTTGGTTAATGTGGGTAATTGTCTATGTTGTACGTTTGATGCTTGTGTATGCACTTACGTCATTAGCTTCACGGTTGTTTGTTGTTTTGTTTAGTTTGTAAGTTTTTAGTTAGTGGTTCATCTTCGTCTAATAAAAGAAGATGTATTTTTCTCACGCTGCGCCTTGGTCCACTCTCTCACCTCAAGACGACCGTGACACCTCTCCTCTCCTCTCCTCTCCTCTTCTATGTTCTCTGAACTCTCCTCACAGTTACTCCTGAACCCCTTACTTCCTCGTCGTCGCAAGACATCTTGCTGTCAGCATCATCCAGTAGGCCCAGTCTATCCCCAGCAGCAGTACTACTAACACAGCAGTCAACATCCAGTAGGCCCAGTCTATCCCCAGCAGCAGTACTACTAACACAGCAGTCAACATCCATTAGGCCCAGTCTATCCCCAGCAGCAGTACTACTAACACAGTAGTCAACATCCAGTAGGCCCAGTCTATTCCCAGCAGCAGTACTACTAACACAGCAGTCAACATCCATTAGGCCCAGTCTATCCCCAGCAGCAGTACTACTAACACAGCAGTCAACATCCAGTAGGCCCAGTCTATCCCCAGCAGCAGTACTACTAACACAGCAGTCAACATCCAGTAGGCCCAGTCTATCCCCAGCAGCAGTACTACTAACACAGCAGTCAACATCCATTAGGCCCAGTCTATCCCCAGCAGCAGTACTACTAACACAGTAGTCAACATCCAGTAGGCCCAGTCTATCCCCAGCAGCAGTACTACTAACACAGCAGTCATCATCCAGTAGACCCAGTCTATCCCCAGCAGTACTACTAACACAGCAGTCAACATTCTCTAACCCCTAACTCTAAACCCCTAACCCTAACCCTAACCCTAAATCCCTAACCCTTTTAACAAATTCAGAAAATGTCAAATGTCCTGACTTTTCAGATTTTTTCTTGTTTTCCTACAGGACATTCAACGGTTCATTTCTGTCATTTATCACCCCTCATACCTCCCTGTATTCCAGGTACCTCAGTGGTGATCATTGTGTGTGTGAGTCTGGCTGTGTTGGTGTTTGCTGTCATCCCCCTCATGTTCTACAGGAGCTGGCAAAGCAGCAAGGATCTAGGTGAGATATCATATATATCACACACACACACACACAGAGTTATAATATACAGTCTATTGTGTGTTTCACAGGGTCAATCTCGAACAGGCCTGATGCAGACACAGGAAGCACTGAAGAGGTGGGAGAGAGGAGAGAGAGTGTGTGTTTGTGCGTATGCATGTGTGTTTCGGTCTTCACCTAATGGTAACAGTCATGATTCTCCTCACTGTCTCAAAGGTTAATGATGAGGAAGATGGTGAGGATGAAGAAAATGTAACTTCCACCCACAATGCAGTGGCCCCTCAGCCCGTGTCTACCGCTGACCCAGAATGCATTGCTCATGACCCCGCCCTCTACCAATCAGCCTTTTAAGCACTCAACCCTAAAGCATTGGACCAGAACCTCAACAATGTCACAACTACTGACTCCTGATAGACTCTGCAGCACAGAGATCCTATTAAAATCTGACTAACATTGGAATTACATTTGAATATGTAATGAAGTTCTAATATGTCATTAGATTCTAATATGTCATTCTATGCTCTGTATGCTGAAGAGAAGAGGTCACCTGACCCTCTGGTTTTGACCCACAAGTGCTATCGTTACCAGAGCTGGGGTCCAATTGAATAGAATTCAATTAAATTCATAAAAATAATCACAATTCAATTGATCATTGATGACCATCATTTTCCATGTGGAATTTCCCTTCACTTCCTGAATTGACTGAGTTGAAACATGTAGTTTATGAGACTGTAACCTCGTCCCCCAGGATCAACAGAGAGAGAGACGACTGGTGGTGGAGATTATAGTAGATTTATTCATCAGTACTGATACCAGTCTGTAGGGGGCGATGTGGAGGTCGTTCTGTTGGTTTACTGAGATCTCAGTAGCTTGTCTGTTATGTGGTGACATCATTCATTAAGGGGGGTTTGGGTTGTAGAGGAGGGATGTTTCTTCTGTTCAGAAACTCATCTGTTGAGTTGATCATTTACAAAGACTGTATTTGGATCAATGACATGTCAGAAAAATGTAATAAAATATATTGATGTGTACTTTAACTATAATGTCATCATCTCAACAATGTGTTCCTCCTCTGCTGAAACATGGTAACTTTAGTTTTCACACTTAGTCACCACACCTAGCTGAGTTCTCTTGTGGTTTAGAAATCTATCCTCCGGCCGGTTTGAACCAGTTTCACTCTGCAGCACATATAGACCTGCAGACACTGAGCTCACTACAGAGAAATTAGGATGTGCAGGCTAATGCCCAGCCCTTCATGACCACCATCACTATCTCAATCTCTCTGACATGCTTTGGCAATGTAAATATATGTTTCCCATTTCAATAAAGCCCTTTGAATTTCATTTAATTGAGAGAGAGAGAGAGAGAGACAGAGAGAGAGACAGAGAGAGAGAGAGAGAGAGAGAGAGAGAGAGACAGAGAGAGAGAGAGACAGAGAGAGAGAGAGAGAGACAGAGAGAGTGAGAGCTTCATTTAAGGAAGACCGAGCACTTCAGAAACGCCCTGCTGTCAAATGAGTAGCTGACAGACAAGCTGTTGTGGACCTGAACTAGCTGGTAGGATAGCAAAGTAACTTTAACAGTATACTAACTGTGATAGCAAAGTAACTTTAACAGTATAGTAACAGTGATAGTAAAGTAACTTTAACAGTATAGTAACAGTGATTGTAAAGTAACTTTAACAATATAGTAACTGAGGAGTACCTGTCCAGAATGAAGATACTCCATGTTGTCTCATGCTATCTCCTCTTAGGTGAGTCTTTTACCTGGGTTTGTGCAGGATTAAAGTCAGATTTGTAGAGGGTTAAAGTTAGATTTGTAGAGGGTTCAAGTCAGATTTGTAGGGGGTTAAAGTCAGATTTGTAGGGTTAAAGTCAGATTTGTAGGGTTAAAGTCAGATTTGTAGGGTTAAAGTTAGATTTGTAGAGGGTTAAAGTAAGATTTGTAGGGTTAAAGTCAGATTTGTAGGGTTAAAGTCAGATTTGAGCAGGGTTAAAGTCAGATTTGAGCAGGGTTAAAGTTAGATTTGACCAGGGTTAAAGTTAGATTTGAGCAGGGTTAAAGTTAGATTTGAGCAGGGTTAAAGTCAGATTTATCCACGGTTAAAGTTAGATTTGTGCAGGATTAAATTCAGATTTGTAGGGTTAAAGTCAGATTTGAGCAGGGTTAAAGTCAGATTTGAGCAGGGTTAACGTTAGATTTGAGCAGGGTTAAAGTTAGATTTGAGCAGGGTTAAAGTTAGATTTGAGCAGGGTTAAAGTTAGATTTGAGCAGGGTTAAAGTTAGATTTGTCCAGGGTTAAAGTTAGATTTGAGCAGGGTTAAAGTTAGATTTATTCAGGGTTAAAGTCAGATTTATCCATGGTTAAAGTTAGATTTGAGCAGGGTTAAAGTTAGATTTGAGCAGGGTTAAAGTTAGATTTGAGCAGGGTTAAAGTTAGATTTGAGCAGGGTTAAAGTTAGATTTGAGCAGGGTTAAAGTTAAAGTAAGATTTGAGCAGGGTTAAAGTTAGATTTGAGCAGGTTTAAAGTAAGATTTGAGCAGGGTTAAAGTTAGATTTGAGCAGGGTTAACGTTAGATTTGAGCAGGGTTAAAGTCAGATTTGAGCAGGGTTAAAGTCAGATTTGAGCAGGGTTAAAGTTAGATTTGAGCAGGGTTAAAGTTAGATTTGAGCAGGGTTAACGTTAGATTTGAGCAGGGTTAAAGTTAGATTTGAGCAGGGTTAAAGTTAGATTTGAGCAGGGTTAAAGTCAGATTTGAGCAGGGTTAAAGTTAGATTTGAGCAGGGTTAAAGTATATCTCACAGGTCATTAGTTGTGACTGTACTGTGTGTTTCTGTTTGCAGCTCTGTGTGTTGTGGAGTCAGCTGGCATTAATGTGACGGGGGTGGTAGGAGGACAAGTCAAAATCACCTGTTCTTATTCATGGGCAGAGGACAATGACAAATATTTCTGCAGAAGAGAATGTTACCATAGAGATCGTCTTGTTCAAACTGAGGGCAAGAAGCATTATATTGAGAAACAGAGATACATCATAGAAGACTTAAGGAATGGAGTATTCTATGTGACCATCAAGAACCTGAGGAAGACAGACTCTGGAACCTACTGGTGTGGAGTGGAGAGATTTGGCCCAGACACATACCAAGAGGTGCATCTCACAGTTACAGATGGTAAGTTAACACTCAATCATATTTGTCTTGACAAATTCAGAGCTTAATGTTTGTTACAGGCTTCATGACTTCATTAGAGAAAAGCAAAATGGTGACAGTATTTGTGGATGACTGTTCTTTTGTTTTACACACAGCTCCTCTTAAATTGTCAACAGTCACCTCCAGACCTCATTTCTCCACAACCCTCCCAAACCTCTCTGCAACATGATCTAACATCTCCACAACCATCCCAAACCTCTCTGCAAAATTATCTAACATCTCTACAACGTTTCTGGCATCTGTAGAAGTCAATGGTCCTCCTTCATCAAGAGCAGGTATGATGAATCTCTTATTTACATTTACATTTAAGTCATTTAGCAGACGCTCTTATCCAGAGCGACTTACAAATTGGAAAGTTCATACATATTCATCCTGGTCCCCCCGTGGGAATTGAACCCACAACCCTGGCGTTGCAAGCGCCATGCTCTACCAACTGAGCCCCACGGGACCACTCAGACATTATAACTAAAATGTTGTGATATGATGAATCTCTCATCTCAGACATTACAACTAATATGTTGTGATATTAAATGCTGTAATGCTGGAGGAAATCAAATGTAACAGTTCATGCTTTGGACAAATCTCTCTCTCTCTCTCTGTCTCTCTCTCTCTCTGTCTCTCTCTGTCTCTCTCTCTCTCTCTCTGTCTCTTTATTTTCTTCCT
Organism: Salvelinus namaycush; assembly: GCF_016432855.1. Lineage (NCBI taxonomy): Eukaryota > Metazoa > Chordata > Actinopteri > Salmoniformes > Salmonidae > Salvelinus > Salvelinus namaycush. Next base: position 64,369 of record NW_024060353.1, read on the forward strand.
GCTTTACTGAGAGACTGACTGAACAACCCGCTGACAAAACAACTGATCGAATGAACATCATGTTATCTATTTAAAAAATATATATCTTTATTTTACTAGTCAGTAAAGAAGTCAGTAAAGAACAAATTCTTATTTGTAAAAGAACACATTCTTATTTCCCCAACGGGGACCAGTGGGTTAACTGCCTTGTTCAGGGGTGGGACCAGTGGGTTAACTGCTTTGTTCAGGGGTGGGACCAGTGGGTTAACTGCTTTGTTCAGGGGTGGGACCAGTGGGTTAACTGCTTTGTTCAGGGGTGGGACCAGTGGGTTAACTGCTTTGTTCAGGGGTGGGGACCAGTGGGTTAACTGCTTTGTTCAGGGGTGGGACCAGTGGGTTAACTGCTTTGTTCAGGGGTGGAACCAGTGGGTTAACTGCTTTGTTCAGGGGTGGGACCAGTGGGTTAACTGCTTTGTTCAGGGGTGGGGACCAGTGGGTTAACGGCTTTGTTCAGGGGTGGGACCAGTGGGTTAACTGCTTTGTTCAGGGGTGGGGACCAGTGGGTTAACGGCTTTGTTCAGGGGTGGGACCAGTGGGTTAACTGCTTTGTTCAGGGGTGGGACCAGTGGGTTAACTGCTTTGTTCAGGGGTGGGACCAGTGGGTTAACTGCTTTGTTCAGGGGTGGGACCAGTGGGTTAACTGCTTTGTTCAGGGGTGGGACCAGTGGGTTAACTGCTTTGTTCAGGGGTGGGACCAGTGGGTTAACTGCTTTGTTCAGGGGTGGGACCAGTGGGTTAACTGCTTTGTTCAGGGGTGGGACCAGTGGGTTAACTGCTTTGTTCAGGGGTGGGACCAGTGGGTTAACTGCTTTGTTCAGGGGTGGGACCAGTGGGTTAACTGCTTTGTTCAGGGGTGGGACCAGTGGGTTAACTGCTTTGTTCAGGGGTGGGACCAGTGGGTTAACTGCTTTGTTCAGGGGTGGGACCAGTGGGTTAACTGCTTTGTTCAGGGGTGGGACCAGTGGGTTAACTGCTTTGTTCAGGGGTGGAACAACATATTTGTACCTTGCCAGCTCAGGGATTCGATCCAGCAACCTTTCGGTTACTGGCCCAATGCTCTAACCACTAGGATACCTGACTTTCCTATATATTTAGTATATACAGTACTCTGTAAAGTCTATCCTCCTGTCTGTGGTCAGGTCTGATGGTATCTATGATATATACAGTACTCTGTAAAGTCTCTCCTCCTGTCTCTGGTCAGGTCTGATGGTATCTATGATATATACAGTACTCTGTAAAGTCTCTCCTCCTGTCTGGTCAGGTCTGATGGTATCTATGATATATACAGTACTCTGTAAAGTCTCTCCTCCTGTCTGTGGTCAGGTCTGATGGTATCTATGATATATACAGTACTCTGTAAAGTCTCTCCTCCTGTCTGTGATCAGGTCTGATGGTATCTATGATATATACAGTACTCTGTAAAGTCTCTCCTGTCTGTGGTCAGGTCTGATGGTATCTATGATATATACAGTACTCTGTAAAGTCTCTCCTGTCTGTGGTCAGGTCTGATGGTATCTATGATATATACAGTACTCTGTAAAGTCTCTCCTCCTGTCTGTGGTCAGGTCTGATGGTATCTATGATATATACAGTACTCTGTAAAGTCTCTCCTCCTGTCTGTGGTCAGGTCTGATGGTATCTATGATATATACAGTACTCTGTAAAGTCTCTCCTCCTGTCTGTGGTCAGGTCTGATGGTATCTATGATATATACAGTACTCTGTAAAGTCTCTACTCCTGCCTGTGGTCAGGTCTGATGGTATCTATGATATATACAGTACTCTGTAAAGTCTCTCCTCCTGTCTGGACAGGTCTGATGGTATCTATGATATATACAGTACTCTGTAAAGTCTCTCCTCCTGCCTGTGGTCAGGTCTGATGGTATCTATGATATATACAGTACTCTGTAAAGTCTCTCCTCCTGTCTGGTCAGGTCTGATGGTATCTATGATATATACAGTACTCTGTAAAGTCTCTACTCCTGTCTGTGGACAGGTCTGATGGTATCTATGATATATACAGTACTCTGTAAAGTCTCTCCTCCTGCCTGTGGTCAGGTCTGATGGTATCTATGATATATACAGTACTCTGTAAAGTCTCTCCTCCTGTCTGGTCAGGTCTGATGGTATCTATGATATATACAGTACTCTGTAAAGTCTCTCCTCCTGTCTGTGGTCAGGTCTGATGGTATCTATGATATATACAGTACTCTGTAAAGTCTCTACTCCTGTCTGTGGTCAGGTCTGATGGTATCTATGATATATACAGTACTCTGTAAAGTCTCTCCTCCTGTCTGTGGTCAGGTCTGATGGTATCTATGATATATACAGTACTCTGTAAAGTCTCTCCTCCTGTCTGGTCAGGTCTGATGGTATCTATGATATATACAGTACTCTGTAAAGTCTCTCCTCCTGTCTGTGGTCAGGTCTGATGGTATCTATAATATATACAGTACTCTGTAAAGTCTCTCCTCCTGTCTGTGGTCAGGTCTGATGGTATCTATGATATATACAGTACTCTGTAAAGTCTCTCCTCCTGTCTGGTCAGGTCTGATGGTATCTATGATATATACAGTACTCTGTAAAGTCTCTCCTCCTGTCTGTGGTCAGGTCTGATGGTATCTATGATATATACAGTACTCTGTAAAGTCTCTCCTCCTGTCTGGTCAGGTCTGATGGTATCTATGATATATACAGTACTCTGTAAAGTCTCTCCTCCTGTCTGTGGTCAGGTCTGATGGTGTGGACCAGTGTTGGTCTGGTAGTCATGGTGACAGTGTTAGGACTGGTCCTGGTCCTGTTCTACAGACAGAGGAGAGGAACCAGGAGAACACCACCACCAGTCTCCTCCAACACACAACCTGACCCTACTGGAGAGGTGAGAGACACAACGGTGTGTGTGTGTGTGTGTGTGTGTGTGTGTGTGTGTGTGTGTGTGTGTGTGTGTGTGTGTGTGTGTGTGTGTGTGTGTGTGTGTGTGTGTGTGTGTGTGTGTGTGTGTGTGTGTGTGTGTGTGTGTGTGTGTGTGTGTGTGTGTGTGTGTGTGTGTGTGTGTGTGTGTGTGTGTGTGTGTCCATAATAAAGTGTAGTGTAGTGGTGATAGACAGGGAGGTGGTAAACTAACCATCTAAGGGTTGAGTGTGTGAGTCTACAGCCTCTAGTGGGTTTCTACTGTAGTCTGTTATCATTCCATGAAGATAAACAGTGGCTAACATGTTGATGGTTGAGGGCCTCCACTTCTTTTCATATCTGAACATGTATCTATTGTCATTGGTTTTGTATGCAGGTTGACTGTGTCTATGAGGAGATCAGAGAGGCAGACAGACAGACAGACACACTCGCTGAGGTCATCTCTTCAGTCAACTCCAATGTCAACTCACCTACCAAATCTACAACCTACCCTGCTGGCCAAGCCTCTACAACCTACCCTGCTGGCCAAGCCTCTACAACCTACCCTGCTGGCCAAGCCTCTACAACCTACCCTGCTGGCCAAGCCTCTACAACCAACCCTGCTGGCCAAGCCTCTACAACCCACCCTGCTGGCCAAGCCTCTACAACCTACCCTGTTGGCCATTCTACCAGTGTCTCACACTGTGACATCTATGCTAACGCTAGCTGCCACAAAGATGATATAAATCCAAGCTATTCTACTGCAGATCAACCAGCTTCTCTCATCTACTCCAGTGTGGATCTACCCAAAGATTCTAGAGTCTCTTCAAGACCTCCAACAGCCAGTGGATCCCAGGATGATTCCATCTATTCTACAGCCCAGCTACCCAAAGATACTGTAGAATCTACAAGATACCCTGCTGGAGACCTCTCTAAAGACACTCCAGAAGATGCCATCTACTCTACAGCCTAGCCACCCAAAGATACTGTAGAATCTACAAGATGCCCTGATGTAGACCTCTCTAAAGACACTCCAGAAGATGCCATCTACTCTACAGCCCAGCCACCCAAAATAATGTAGTAGTATATAATCTCTACAAGAGATGCATCCCAAATGACATCCTATTATCTTTCCCCCATATGGACCCTGGTCAAAGGCAGTGCTCTATAGAGAACAAGGTGACATCTGGGATGAAGAGAAGCTTCCTGTAGAGAAGTGAAGGGTTGTCACCACAGAGCCGCCATCTTGGAATGACATGAAGAAAACAATCCCTTTCCTGTTTCAAATCCTCCTTGACATTTTGTATTAAAACAGCTCATGTGGTTTTACTGTATACAATGTCTGTAAAATATGAACATCTGGCTTCAGAATCACTTTTAGTTCCAGATTTTGTGAAAGTCAACCAACATTATTGTAAATATTTGTGTTTTGTCATATCATTTTGCCTTCATTTTGGCTGTTATAATAATGAAGACAGTAATACCATAATAGTTATCTGTCCCTTTGAGATTTACATAGCTATTGTATATGTACATAAACTGTGCCTTTTAAAGCATTTCATAAAAACTAATCAAAATGTTTAAAACAGTGTGAATATGGAGTATTATTGTGTGTATGTGTATGTGTGTGTATTTGTGTATGTGTGTGAGTGTGTGTGTGTAGTGTGTGTTTTTCAGTTTGTTTGTGTCTGGACATGTAGAGGAAGAGTGTCGACTATTACCACCTGAGATACATGCACACACACATACTGAAAAGCCACAGAGAGACCGGACTCAGTAGCAACTTCAACCAGATCAGAGTGGCGTCCGGCTACTAGGGTGTAGTGCAATTCCTATGGCTTCCACAGGATGTCAGCAGTACATATTCAAGGTTTCAGGGTTGTAACTTCCAAAACGAATAAGAAATATCAGTTTTAGTACAGGGACACAGTCTTGGATATTCGTGTTTGGGCGCCATGAAGACAAGACGCACCTGCTAAAATCGGTTTCCTATTGAACATACTTCTTTCCGTAAGAAATATTATAGTTTGATTACATTTTAGGGTGTCTGAGGAGTATATTGAAATGTATTTTGACTTGTTGAAACAAAGTTTAGGGGTACATTTTCGGATTCCTTTCTCTGCATGTTGAACGGGTGTATTACTCAAATCGATGGCGCCAACTAAAGAGACTTTTTGGGATATAAAGAAGGATTTTATCTAACAAAACAACACTACATGTTATAGCTGGTACCCTTTGGATGACAAATCAGAGGAAGATTTTAACAAGTAAGTGAATATTTAATCACTATTTGTGAATATATGAAACCTGTGCCGGTGGAAAAATATTTTGATGATGGGCGCTGTCCTCAAACAATCCCATGGCTTTTGCTGTAATAGCAACTGTAAATTAGACAGTGCAGTTAGATTAACAGGAACTTAAGCTTTCAACCGATATAAATCACTTGTATGTACCTAAATGTTCAATATCATGATTATTTATTTAAATTGCGCGCCCTCCAGTTTCATCAGAAGTTGTCCCCTAGCCCTATTTACATTAAATCGTCCCTAAGCTTTACAGGAATGTGGTTCTGAATATGGACCACAACACCGCCTCCTTTGGCATTTCTGTCTTTTCGGTAGATGTTATAACCATGTATTGCTACCCACTGTATCATCAAAGGTATTATCTAAGTGAGTTTCAGAGATAGAATATGAATGTCCTCTGTTACAAGCAAGTTATTGACCTATTGGACCTTGTTTCTTAGGCTACACATGGTAATATTGGGTATTGTTAGCACTTTTCTGGGTTGCTGGATTGTTTTTAATGTTTTACAGCATTCAACAACAACAAACATGTGTCGCTCTCTGATGACGTGCAGCTAGTGATAGACAACATACTTAGAGTAGGGTGTAGTGAAGGTACTGTAACAGGAGTAGTGTAGGGTGCAGTGAAGGTACTGTAACAGGAGTAGTGTAGGGTGTAGTGAAGGTACTATAACAGGAGTAGTGTAGGGTGTAGTGAAGGTACTGTAACAGGAGTAGTGTAGGGTGTAGTGAAGGTACTGTAACAGGAGTAGTGTAGGGTGTAGTGAAGGTACTGTAACAGGAGTAGTGAAGGTCCTGTGACAGGAGTAGTGTAGGGTGTAGTGAAGGTACTGTAACAGGAGTAATGTAGGGTGTAGTGAAAGTACTGTAACAGGAGTAGTGTAGGGTGTAGTGAAGGTACTGTAACAGGAGGAGTGTAGGGTGTAGTGAAGGTACTGTAACAGGAGTAGTGTAGGGTGTAGTGAAAGTACTGTAACAGGAGTAGTGTAGGGTGTAGTGAAGGTACTGTAACAGGAGGAGTGTAGGGTGTAGTGAAGGTACTGTAACAGGAGTAGTGTAGGGTGTAGTGAAGGTACTATAACAGGAGTAGTGTAGTTTGTAGTGAAGGTACTGTAACAGGAGTAGTGTAGGGTGTAGTGAAGGTACTATAACAGGAGTAGTGTAGGGTGTAGTGAAGGTACTGTAACAGGAGTAGTGTAGGGTGTAGTGAAGGTACTGTAACAGGAGCATTGTAGGGTGTAGTGAAGGTACTGTAACAGGAGTAGTGTAGGGTGTAGTGAACGTATTGTAACAGGAGTAGTGTAGGGTGTAGTGAAGGTACTGTGACAGGAGTAGTGTCGGGTGTAGTGAAGGTACTGTAACAGGAGTAGAGTAGGGTGTAGTGAAGGTACTGTAACAGGAGTAGTGTAGGGTGTAGTGATGGTACTGTAACAGGAGTAGTGTAGGGTGTAGTGAAGGTAGTGTAGGGTGTAGTGAAAGTAGTGTAGGGTGTAGTGAAGGTACTGTAACAGGAGCAGTGTATGGTGTAGGGAAGTTACTGTAACAGTAGTAGTGTAGGGTGTAGTCATTTCATTCTGTATCTATGGACGTGACCCAGTCGTTCAGTCATTTTGTTCTGTATCTATGGACGTGACTCAGTCGTTCAGTCTTTTTGTTCTGTATCTATGGACGTGACCCAGTCGTTCAGTCTTTTCATTCTGTATCTATGGACGCGACCCAGTCGTTCAGTCTTTTTGTTCTGTATCTAGAGACGTGACCCAGTCATTCAGTCTTTTTGATCTGTATCTATGGATGTGACCCAGTCGTTCAGTGTTTTTGTTCTGTATCTATGGACGTGACCCAGTCATTGGTTCTAAATGTTCTATTGCCATCCTGGCTGGTAACGTTCTGATCCCCTGCTTGGTAGTTAGCCAAAAATGGTTGCTTGGTAGCTAGCCAACTACAGTCACGTAGAACAGTGCAGCCAGAATAACAGCAAAGTAGCTGCATTTGTTTAAGCTGTTTTCTAGTGACATTTATTTGGATACATCCATAACAATGATCTAATGAGGCGTGATTTCGCCTGGCATAGAAAATGTGCTCTCTCATCAGGACACTGTTGTTCAGAGGAGCCAACAACACAGCTAACACAATCACTTCAAACTGAAGCTGGAAAGACAGCAAACTATCTGCATTTCATTTGACCAGTTTTCTATTGACATTTCTTTGTAAATATCCATGAACATGATGCAGATTCATGATTTTGACTGTCTGTGAAAAGATGGCCGACTGCCTGTCTTGTCCCCACTCCCAACTGCTGCACGTTCATTACGATGTGACAGCTGGAGATCCAATTTCAATATTGAAACAATGTTGCAAATGTCAGAGAGACAGACAGCAACGTTTATACAAATCTCCACTGTTGAAAACCAATTGCTCGTCTAAAAGAAATGTGAAATAATGTCTAGATGCAAATATAAGTGTGTGTGTGACTGTTTGTCTAAAAAAACTGACACACACAATGACATGAACGAAAACCCCAGATATCAACATACAGTTTTGAAAGAGGAACTGACGAGAGAGACAGAGACAGAGAGAGAGAGAGAGAGAGAGAGAGAGAGAGAGAGAGAGAGAGAGAGAGAGAGAGAGAGAGAGAGAGAGAGAGAGAGAGAGAGAGAGAGAGAATGCGCCTGCGTACTTGTTTACGTGTGTGGTTTGGGGGGTGTGTTTCTGGACTAAACAGCTACCAGAACTCTTAAACAAGGTTAGAGTTGTGTTCATAGCTACTATGACGGACTGGGAGAGAGTGAGTGAGTGGAGTACAGTATAATTTGTACAACATAGGAGGGAAGCCAGAGAGAAGAATGAGGAATCTGATGTCTGTCAACATCAGCCTCCTCTGTGGTGAGTACTATTAGAATATATTACATTAATACACACCCCATATTGAACTGTTACTATCAGACCTCAATACATTAATACACACCCCATATTGAACTGTTACTATCAAACCTCAATACATTAATACACACCCCATATTGAACTGTTACTATCAGACCTCAATACATTAATACACACCCCATATTGAACTGTTACTATCAGACCTCAATACATTAATACACACCCCATATTGAACTGTTACTATCAGACCTCAATACATTAATACACACCCCATATTGAACTGTTACTATCAGACCTCAATACATTAATACACACCCCATATTGAACTGTTACTATCAGACCTCAATACATTAATACACACCCCATATTTAACTGTTACTATCAGACCTCAATACATTAATACACACCCCATATTGAACTGTGTTACTCAATGAACACAGCACTCAATTCTTGGCATGTATGATTGTACGCTACAGTGATCAATACTGTACTTTACTTTATCCTTCAACACTGTTTTACTGTATTGCTGTAGTCCTGAACACATAAATGTACTGTATCACTCAGTCCCAGATTATTAAACATTCTCTACCTGTCACTCAACTATCTCCCTCACCTGACTGTCTGTGAAACATGGTGACTATGACAACTGATATTGTAGAGATGATGTGAATGTGTTTCTGTGGTTGTTTCATAGCTGTGAGCTGTGTGATGTCATCAGTGATCACAAAGAGAGGGAAAGAAGGAGGACATTCTAGCATTCAGTGTCCTTATGACCGGTGGTTTGAGACAAACCAGAAGTACCTCTCTAAAGGGATCTGGGCCTCCCGGGTTGACGTGATCAAAACCCAAACGCATCAGCACCCAGCGTGGACTCATGAAGGGAGATTCTCTCTGTTTGACGACACAGAGAGAAGAGTCTTCACTGTGACCATCGCTAACCTGATCCTGGAGGATTCTGGGACCTACTGGTGAGAAATTAACACATGGTGGTGGTATAACAAGACTGAAGTCAGGCTGACTGTGGACAGAGGTTGGTGTCTAAGACCTTCTATCAGTGTGTTTATGTGGAGGATTATATTTTACACATTATATATTTGTGTTGATGCATTATATCTCTGTCTCTCTCCCTCACTCTCTCTCTCTCTCTCTTTCTCTTTCTCTTTCGTTCTCTCTCTTTTTCTCACTCTCTCTCTCCATGACTCTCTATCTCTCTATCTCTCTCTACAGCTCCTGTTCCTCCCAACCCTGGCTCCGTCACCTCCAGACCTCTCCTCTCCACGACACACCCATCAACAAACATCACCATGACAACTGACTCCTCAAACTCCACAGCAGGTATATTACCCTCAGTAGAACTGCTCTCTATAGGCTACACACTTATCTGTAGGCCTACATCTCTCTCTCCATCTATCTCTGTCCCTCCTCTGTTATCTTTCTCTCTGTCTTTCTGTCCTCCTTTTTTTCTCCCCCTCACATCTCCTCCTCTCCCCCTCACATCTCTCTCTCACATCTCCTCTTCTCCTCTCCCCCTATCGCATCTCCTCATCTCCACTCTCTCCTCTCCCCCTCTCACATCTCCCTCTCCCCCAGTCACTGATATTAACCCATGTTATTTAGTCCCTATAATCTGTTCAGTCATTATCTTTAGTATTGTAACTACTCAGAGAGGTTCTGTATTAGAGACTAGTAGTTACAGTCATTATCTTTAGTAATGTAACTGTACTCAGAGAGTTTCTGTATTAGAGACTAGTAGTTACAGTCATTATCTTTAGTATTGTAACTGTACTCAGAGAGGTGCTGTATTGAGAGACTAGTAGTTACAGTCATTATCTATAGTATTGTTACTGTACTCAGAGAGGTTCTGTATTAGAGACTAGTAGTTATAGTCATTATCTTTAGTATTGTAACTGTACTCAGAGAGGTGCTGTATTGAAAGACTAGTATTTACAGTCATTGTAGGTCAAGGTTCACACCACTTCCTCTGAAACACACAGAGTGGGAAATACTTTCAGTCTCAGAAACACACCTCAAACCACACACGGTAACAAGTACGCAGGCTCTCTCTCTCTCTCTCTCTCTCTCTCTCTCTCTCTCTCTCTCTCTCTCTCTCTCTCTCTCTCTCTCTCTCTCTCTCTCTCTCTCTCTCTCTCTCTCTCTCTCTCTCTCTCTCTCTCTCTCTCTCTCTCTCTCTCTCTCTCTCTCTCTCTCTCTCTCTCTCTCTCTCATTCATTGTTGGAGGGCTTTCACCTTACATATTTGACTCATTATGTTCCAACAGACAGGACCAATGGAACAGTAGGAACAACATCACCACCCACAGACATGACTAGAACACAAGGTAACAACAGCATCACCACCACAGACATGACTAGAACACAAGATAACAACATCACCACCCACAGACATGACTAGAACGCAAGATAACAACATCACCACCACCACAGACAAGACTAGAACACAAGGTAACAACATCACCACCCACAGACATGACTAGAACACAAGGTAACAACAATACCACCACAGACATGACTAGAATACAAGGTAACAACAACATCACCACCACAGACATGACTAGAACGCAAGATAACAACATCACCACCACCACAGACATGACAAGAACACAAGGTAACAACAGCATAACCACCACAGACATGACTAGAACGCAAGATAACAACATCACCACCACCACAGACATGACAAGAACACAAGGTAACAACAACATCACCCCCACAGATATGACTAGAACACAAGGTAACAACAGCATCACCACCACAGACATGACTAGAACACAAGGTAACAACAGCATCACCACCACAGACATGACTAGACCACAAGGTAACAACAACATCACCACCACAGACATGACTAGAACACAAGGTAACAACAACATCACCACCACAGACATGACTAGAACACAAGGTAACAACATCACCACCACAGACATGACTAGAACACAAGGTAACAACAGCATCACCACCACAGACATGACTAGAACACAAGATAACAACATCACCACCCACAGACATGACTAGAACGCAAGATAACAACATCACCACCACCACAGACAAGACTAGAACACAAGGTAACAACATCACCACCCACAGACATGACTAGAACACAAGGTAACAACAATACCACCACAGACATGACTAGAATACAAGGTAACAACAACATCACCACCACAGACATGACTAGAACGCAAGATAACAACATCACCACCACCACAGACATGACAAGAACACAAGGTAACAACAGCATAACCACCACAGACATGACTAGAACGCAAGATAACAACATCACCACCACCACAGACATGACAAGAACACAAGGTAACAACAACATCACCCCCACAGATATGACTAGAACACAAGGTAACAACAGCATCACCACCACAGACATGACTAGAACACAAGGTAACAACAGCATCACCACCACAGACATGACTAGACCACAAGGTAACAACAGCATCACCACCACAGACATGACTAGAACACAAGGTAACAACAACATCACCACCACAGACATGACTAGAACACAAGGTAACAACATCACCACCACAGACATGACTAGAACACAAGGTAACAACAGCATCACCACCACAGACATGACTAGAACACAAGATAACAACATCACCACCCACAGACATGACTAGAACGCAAGATAACAACATCACCACCACCACAGACAAGACTAGAACACAAGGTAACAACATCACCACCCACAGACATGACTAGAACACAAGGTAACAACAATACCACCACAGACATGACTAGAATACAAGGTAACAACAACATCACCACCACAGACATGACTAGAACGCAAGATAACAACATCACCACCACCACAGACATGACAAGAACACAAGGTAACAACAGCATAACCACCACAGACATGACTAGAACGCAAGATAACAACATCACCACCACCACAGACATGACAAGAACACAAGGTAACAACAACATCACCCCCACAGACATGACAAGAACACAAGGTAACAACAGCATCACCACCACAGACATGACTAGAACACAAGGTGACAACAGCATCACCACCACAGACATGACTAGACCACAAGGTAACAACAGCATCACCACCACAGACATGACTAGAACACAAGGTAACAACAACATCACCACCACAGACATGACTAGAACACAAGGTAACAACATCACCACCACAGACATGACTAGAACACAAGGTAACAACTGCATCACCACCACAGACATGACGAGAACACAAGGTAACAACAGCATCACCACCACAAACATGACTAGAACACAAGGTAACAACAGCATCACCACCACAGACATGACTAGAACACAAGGTAACAACAGCATCACCACCACAGACATGACTAGAACACAAGGTCACAACAGCATCACCACCACAGACATGACTAGAACACAAGATAACAACATCACCACCACAGACATGACTAGAACACAAGGTAACAACAGCATCACCACCACAGACATGACTGGAACACAAGGTAACAACAGCATCACCACAGACATGACTAGAACACAATGTAACAATAATACCACCACAGACATGACTAGAACACAAGGTAACAACAGCATCACCACCACAGACATGACTAGAACACAAGGTAACAACAACATCACCCCCACAGATATGACTAGAACACAAGGTAACAACAGCATCACCACCACAGACATGACTAGAACACAAGGTAACAACAGCATCACCACCACAGACATGACTAGACCACAAGGTAACAACAGCATCACCACCACAGACATGACTAGAACACAAGGTAACAACAACATCACCACCACAGACATGACTAGAACACAAGGTAACAACATCACCACCACAGACATGACTAGAACACAAGGTAACAACAGCATCACCACCACAGACATGACTAGAACACAAGATAACAACATCACCACCCACAGACATGACTAGAACGCAAGATAACAACATCACCACCACCACAGACAAGACTAGAACACAAGGTAACAACATCACCACCCACAGACATGACTAGAACACAAGGTAACAACAATACCACCACAGACATGACTAGAATACAAGGTAACAACAACATCACCACCACAGACATGACTAGAACGCAAGATAACAACATCACCACCACCACAGACATGACAAGAACACAAGGTAACAACAGCATAACCACCACAGACATGACTAGAACGCAAGATAACAACATCACCACCACCACAGACATGACAAGAACACAAGGTAACAACAACATCACCCCCACAGACATGACAAGAACACAAGGTAACAACAGCATCACCACCACAGACATGACTAGAACACAAGGTGACAACAGCATCACCACCACAGACATGACTAGACCACAAGGTAACAACAGCATCACCACCACAGACATGACTAGAACACAAGGTAACAACAACATCACCACCACAGACATGACTAGAACACAAGGTAACAACATCACCACCACAGACATGACTAGAACACAAGGTAACAACTGCATCACCACCACAGACATGACGAGAACACAAGGTAACAACAGCATCACCACCACAGACATGACTAGAACACAAGGTAACAACAGCATCACCACCACAGACATGACTAGAACACAAGGTAACAACAGCATCACCACCACAGACATGACTAGAACACAAGGTCACAACAGCATCACCACCACAGACATGACTAGAACACAAGATAACAACATCACCACCACAGACATGACTAGAACACAAGGTAACAACAGCATCACCACCACAGACATGACTGGAACACAAGGTAACAACAGCATCACCACAGACATGACTAGAACACAAGGTAACAATAATACCACCACAGACATGACTAGAACACAAGGTAACAACAGCATCACCACCACAGACATGACTAGAACACAAGGTAACAACAGCACCACCACAGACATGACTAGAACACAAGGTAACAACAGCATCACCACCACAGACATGACTAGAACACAAGGTAACAACAGCATCACAACCACAGACATGACTAGAACACAAGGTAACAACAGCATCACCACCACAGACATGACTAGAACACAAGGTAACAACAGCATCACCAAGGTTACATAATGAACCCTCAGCACCACATGACACTTAGAGATAAACTACAACTACCAAGCACCATACTGTAAAATGAACTACAACTACCAAGCATCATATTGTAACATGGTCTTTAAAAAAAAAAATATATATTTAACCTTTATTTTACTAGGGAAGTCAGTTCAGAACAAATTATTATTTACAATGTGCACCGCCGTATGGGACTCCCAATCACGGCCGGTTGTGATACAGCCTGGAATCAAACCAGGGTGTCTGTAGTGACACATCGAGTACTGAGATGCAGGGCCTTAGACCGCTGTCCCACTCTTATTATAACATGGACTACAACTACCAAGCACCATACTGTAACATGGACTACAACTACCAAGCACCATACTGTAACATGGACTACAACTACCAAGTACAATATATAACATGGATTACAACTACCAAGCACCATACTGTAACATGGACTACAACTACCAAGCACCATACTGTAACATGGACTACAACTACCAAGCACCATACTGTAACATGGACTACAACTACCAAGCACCATACTATAACATGGATTACAACTACCAAGCACCATACTGTAACATGGACTACATCTACCAAGCACCATACTGTAACATGGACTATAACTACCAAGCACCATACTGTAACATGGATTACAACTACCAAGCACCATACTGTAACATGGACTACAACTACCAAGCACCATACTGTAACATGGACTACAACTACCAAGTACAATATATAACATGGATTACAACTACCAAGCACCATACTATAACATGGATTACAACTACCAAGCACCATACTGTAACATGGACTACAACTACCAAGTACAATATATAACATGGATTACAACTACCAAGCACCATACTATAACATGGATTACAACTACCAAGCACCATACTGTAACATGGACTACATCTACCAAGCACCATACTGTAACATGGACTACATCTACCAAGCACCATACTGTAACATGGACTACAACTACCAAGCACCATACTGTAACATGGACTACAACTACCAAGCACCATACTGTAACATGGACTACAACTACCAAGCACCATACTGTAACATGGACTACAACTACCAAGCACCATACTGTAACATGGACTACAACTACCAAGCACCATACTGTAACCTGGACTACAACTACCAAGCACCATACTGTAATATGGACTACAACTACCAAGCACCATACTGTAACCTGGACTACAACTACCAGCACCATACTGTAACATGGACTACAACTACCAAGCACCATACTGTAACATGGACTACAACTACCAAGCACCATACTGTAACATGGACTACAACTACCAAGCACCATACTATAACATGGATTACAACTACCAAGCACCATACTATAACATGGACTACAACTACCAAGTACAATATATAACATGGATTACAACTACCAAGCACCATACTATAACATGGATTACAACTACCAAGCACCATACTGTAACATGGACTACATCTACCAAGCACCATACTGTAACATGGACTACAACTACCAAGCACCATACTGTAACATGGACTACAACTACCAAGCACCATACTGTAACATGGACTACAACTACCAAGCACCATACTGTAACATGGACTACAACTACCAAGCACCATACTGTAACCTGGACTACAACTACCAAGCACCATACTGTAATATGGACTACAACTACCAAGCACCATACTGTAACCTGGACTACAACTACCAGCACCATACTGTAACATGGACTACAACTACCAAGCACCATACTGTAACATGGACTACAACTACCAAGCACCATACTGTAACATGGACTACAACTACCAAGCACCATACTGTAACATGGCCTACAACTACCAAGCACCATACTGTAACATGGACTACAACTACCAGCACCATACTGTAACATGGACTACAACTACCAAGCATCCTTCCCTCATAAACTACAACTATGAATCTAAAGACACACCACCTTGTGGTATAAAATAGTCATTACATCTTCCACCTCTAGACAGTGAATAACATTGAACCACAACAAAAACACATTGATTTTGCCTGATACTTCATATTAGATTGAATAATCTGACTGTGACTATTGATACCTCATTAACAATTCCTCTCTATGTTCTGCTCTCCTCAACACCAGCTGTTTCTCTGTCTGATGTTGTCTTCCCTCCTCCCTCCCTCTGAAATGAAGAAACACAGAAGTACAGTACAGTAGAGACTAGCTAAATGTACCATCACTGTTACATTATGCCTGAGTACTGTCTCTGGCTGTTCAAGGTGATGTGATGTTCTCTGGTGTTGGTCTGGGTGTTCTAGGTGATGTGATGTTCTCTGGTGTTGGTCTGGGTGTTCTAGGTGATGTGATGTTCTCTGGTGTTGGTCTAGGTGATATGATGTTCTCTGGTGTTGGTCTGGGTGTTCTAGGTGATGTGATGTTCTCTGGTGTTCTCTGGGTGTTCTAGGTGATGTGATGTTCTCTGGTGTTGGTCTGGGTGTTGTTCTACTACTGCTGGGTCTGCTGCTGTTCATGTTCTTTAGACAGAGGAGAGACAGAGACAGGAGACCAACAGGTACACTAGTTATCACACACAATCATTATTTAAAGAATTAACAAATATGTCAAAAATATATATAGATTTTTATAAATAACATCTTTGTTTTCCTCTTCAGTGTCTGACTCCATGACAACCAACCAAGATCCAGACACAGGAACCATCGCCAACCCCATCTACGCCACAGCAACCAATCAGAACTCAGATATAACCTGTGACATCACCACCATCTATGCCACGGCAACCAATCCCTGTCCAGATGACATCCACTTCAACGTTGGTCGGTCTTCAGAGGTCCCAGACATTGTGACCTATGATACTGTCAACTTCCCCAGAGATCCAGCCTGTCTCCACTATGCTACTGTCAACTTCCCCAGAGATCCAGCCTGTCTCCACTACGCTACTGTCAACATCCCCAGAGATCCAGCCTGTCTCCACTATGCTACTGTCAACTTCCCCAGAGATCCAGCCTGACTCCACTATGCTACTGTAAACTTCCCCAGAGATCCAGCCTGTCTCCACTATGCTACTGTCAACTTCCCCAGAGATCCAGCCTGTCTCCACTATACTACTGTCAACTTCCCCAGAGATCCAGCCTGTCTCCACTATGATACTGTCAACTTCCCCAGAGATCCAGCCTGTCTCCACTATGCTACTGTCAACTTCCCCAGAGATCCAGCCTGTCTCCACTACGCTACTGTCAACATCCCCAGAGATCCAGCCTGTCTCCACTATGCTACTGTCAACTTCCCCAGAGATCCAGCCTGACTCCACTATGCTACTGTCAACTTCCCCAGAGATCCAGCCTGTCTCCACTATGCTACTGTCAACTTCCCCAGAGATCCAGCCTGACTCCACTATGCTACTGTCAACTTCCCCAGAGATCCAGCCTGTCTCCACTATGCTACTGTCAACTTCCCCAGAGATCCAGCCTGTCTCCACTATGCTACTGTCAACTTCCCCAGAGATCCAGCCTGTCTCCACTATGCTACTGTCAACTTCCCCAGAGATCCAGCCTGTCTCCACTATGCTACTGTCAACTTCCCCAGAGATCCAGCCTGTCTCCACTAGGCTACTGTCAACATCCCTAGAGATCCAGCCTGTCTCCACTATGCTACTGTCAGCTTCCCCAGAGATCCAGCCTGTCTCCACTATGCTACTGTCAACTTCCCCAGAGATCCAGCCTGTCTCCACTATGCTACTGTCAGCTTCCCCAGAGATCCAGCCTGACTCCACTATGCTACTGTCAACTTCACCAGAGATCCAGCCTGTCTCCACTATGCTACTGTCACTGATCTGTATGGCACAGCATGAATTCATGTCTTCAGGTTTTGATTCATTCATGTTTTCATGTTGTCATTTAGTCATTTAGTCATTATTTTGTGTTTTTAATTAATTCATTCATTTGATCAATAATTTGTTAATTTCTTCATATATTCATTTAATCATTTATTAATTTGTTCGTTCATTCATTCATTCATATTTTTATTCAACATTTTCATCTTTCATTTGTTCCTATATTCATTATTTATTTGTTTGCTCGTTCATTCATCATTCGTTAGTTCAATCATCTGTTCATCATTATCATTACATCATTATTTTGTTTGTTTGTCGGTCGTTATGTCTGTACGTCCGTTCATTCATTCATTCATTCATTCATTCATTCATTCATTCATTGTTTCTACTGTGAATGTAAAACTGGCTTGAACAAACAGAGACAGTTTGTAGCTTTTAGAAACCTTTGATTATTCAGTGTATTTTACTCAACTTGATGGGAAATGAGACTATGTGTATTTGTCATTAAAGCACCAATATATTTCTATGTGTTTGATACGTTCCATTCTAGACATTACTATAAGTAGTCCTCCCCTCACCAGCCTCCACTGGTGCTGTCAGTAAACTCAGTACCTGTCTCATCAACATGTACCACTGTCACTAGACACACAGAGCTGAGATGGAGGGAGAGATGGAGGGAGAGCGCCCTCCAGTGGCAAAATAACTCTGTATCGCTCCTCTGTAGACAGCCACCAGTCTGCATGAGAGT
Organism: Salvelinus namaycush; assembly: GCF_016432855.1. Taxonomy (NCBI): domain Eukaryota; kingdom Metazoa; phylum Chordata; class Actinopteri; order Salmoniformes; family Salmonidae; genus Salvelinus; species Salvelinus namaycush. The sequence goes on from NW_024060353.1 coordinate 83,144, forward strand.
TAAGGAATGTGTTTATGTGCTATGATCCATAGAGGATTCTCTCTCTCCCTCTTTTTCTCACTGATATCTCTCCCACCTTTCCCCTCTCTCTCTCACCCTCTCTCTCTCACACCCTCTCTCTCTCTCTCTCTCTCACCCTCTCTCTCTCTCTCTCACCCTCTCTCTCTCTCTCTCTCTCACCCTCTCTCTCTCAATGTAGGAACAGCAACGTGATTGGTTAAGGATTGGTTAAGGAGGAAGAGGGAGGGTTTTGTCATAAATAACATGTGGTAGGAGGGTTTGAACTAGTAGAGAAAGAGAGAGAGAGATGCAGAAATAGGGAAGCACATAATTGTAAGAGCGCAAAGAGTGAGAGAGAGTGAGGGAGGGAGGGAGGGAGGGAGGGAGGGAGGGAGGGGCAGAGAGAGAGAGAGTACATAAAGTACATGAAGTTTCTTTTTAAGTTTTTAAAATTAGAGAGAGAACAGAGAGAGTTGTAGACTTATTATATCAGGACCTATAGACACATGGACCAACCTGGAGAGAACACAGCATTATATCAGGACCTATAGACACCTGGACCAACCTGGAGAGAACACAACATTATATCAGGACCTATAGACACCTGGACCAACCTGGAGAGAACACAACATTATATCAGGACCTATCGACACCTGGACCAACCTGGAGAGAACAAAGCATTATATCAGGACCTATAGACACCTGGACCAACCTGGAGAGAACACAGCATTATATCAGGACCTATAGACACCTGGACCAACCTGGAGAGAACACAACAGTATATCAGGACCTATAGACACCTGGACCAACCTGGAGAGAACACAGCATTATATCAGGACCTGTAGACACCTGGACCAACCTGGAGAGAACACAGCATTATATCAGGACCTACAGACACCTGGACCAACCTGTAGAGAACACAGCATTATATCAGGACCTATAGACACCTGGACCAACCTGGAGAGAACACAGTACTATATCAGGACCTATAGACACCTGGACCAACCTGGAGAGAACACAGCATTATATCAGGACCTATAGACACCTGGACCAACCTGGAGAGAACACAGCATTATATCAGGACCTATAGACACCTGGACCAACCTGGAGAGAACACAGCATTATATCAGGACCTATAGACACCTGGACCAACCTGTAGAGAACACAACAAGATGAGGATCCTGCTGATAGTCATCCTCCTCTCCTTCATGTCAGGTAATAAGCTTGTTATAACTCTCTATAGCAATGTAATAACATCCAGTTAGTTTTCTTATAAAGGCTGCTACTACAGATAATATATTTTCTCTTGTCTGATTGACAGGTTGTTTGAGCTCCTTCAAAGTGACAGGATACTCTGGAGGAACTGTCATCATCGACTGTCATTATTCCACAGAAGGAAGAAGTCATGAGAAATATTTCTGCGTGAGGAAGAACAGTTTGAGTTGTAAGGATCAAATCAAAACTGGATTGAAGAACACCTGGGTACACAGTGGTAGATTCTCTCTGTATGACATCACTGGAGGAAACTACTTCAAGGTGATCATCAGACAACTGACCATACAAGATGAAGGGACCTACTGGTGTGGAGTGCACAAACCTAATATACCTGACAGTTATACCAAGGTAGAGCTGGATGTGAAGAAGGGTGAGAGACTTTTACTTTAACTTTATTAAATAAATTTAGCTACATATGTTATTACATGATCAGTACCACTAGTCAATGAAGCCAGTCTATAGTATTAGACTAAGGTTGTGATGTGTGTTCCTATTGACAGATGACTGCTGTGAGAAGTCAGTCTATAGTATTAGACTAAGGTTGTGATGTGTGTTCCTATTGACAGATGACTGCTGTGAGAAGTCAGTCTATAGTATTAGACTAAGGTTGTGATGTGTGTTCCTATTGACAGATGACTGCTGTGAGAAGTCAGTCTATAGTACTAGACTAAGGTTGTGATGTGTGTTCCTATTGACAGATGACTGCTGTGAGAAGTCAGTCTATAGTATTAGACTAAGGTTGTGATGTGTGTTCCTATTGACAGATGACTGCTGTGAGAAGTCAGTCTATAGTATTAGACTAAGGTTGTGATGTGTGTTCCTATTGACAGGTGACTGCTGTGAGAAGTCAGTCTATAGTATTAGACTAAGGTTGTGATGTGTGTTCCTATTGACAGATGACTGCTGTGAGAAGTCAGTCTATAGTATTAGACTAAGGTTGTGATGTGTGTTCCTATTGACAGATGACTGCTGTGAGAAGTCAGTCTATAGTATTAGACTAAGGTTGTGATGTGTGTTCCTATTGACAGATGCCTGCTGTGAGAAGTCAGTCTATAGTACTAGACTAAGGTTGTGATGTGTGTTCCTATTGACAGGTGACTGCTGTGAGAAGTCAGTCTATAGTACTAGACTAAGGTTGTGATGTGTGTTCCTATTGACAGGTGACTGCTGTGAGAAGTCAGTCACAGAGACGGCCTATCTGGGAGGAGAAGCTTCCATCAGATGCAACTATCCAGACGACCATGATGACAGCACCAAGTATTTCTGCAAGGAAAGCAATGACCTCAAGACTTGTGTTAATATGACCTCTGCTCACCAGACAACTGCAGAAGCTGGTCGTTTCTCTGTGTCTGACAACAGAAGAGAGAGATTCTCCACAGTGACCATCAGGGACCTGACTGAAGATGATACTGGGACCTACTGGTGTGGAGTAGAAACCAGCAGGACAGAACAACGTTACATTACACTGATCACACAGGTGAAGCTGCTTGTTAGAAGTGAGTATAAACTTCTTCTCTCTTTAACATGTGAACATAAACACACAAGTTACACTCATATCTACAGTGTTTGACAAATGTGGTTTGATTGAAATCATTCCACAAGGACCCACCTGACCAGAAGAATGTATAAGATACCGAGCAACTAGCTCCAGTTAGAAATATACAGAGCTGTGTAAGTCATTATGTTCATGTTAAGATGTTAATATTATGTAGCTTCCTGGTAGACTGCTGTTAGGCTGTTGTATCACTTCCAGTTGTGGACCAGATCTTTACTGAGCTGTGTAAGTCATTATGTTCATGTTAAGATGCTAATATTATGTAGCTTCCTGGTAGACTGCTGTTAGGCTGTTGTATCACTTCCAGTTGTGGACCAAATCTTTACTGAGCTGTGTAAGTCATTATGTTCATGTTAAGATGCTAATATGTATGTAGCTTCCTGGTAGACTGCTGTTAGGCTGTTATATCACTTCCAGTTGTGGACCAGATCCTTACAGAGCTGTGTAAGTCATTATGTTCATGTTAAGATGCTAATATTATGTAGCTTCCTGGTAGACTGCTGTTAGGCTGTTGTATCACTTCCAGTTGTGGACCAGATCCTTACAGAGCTGTGTAAGTCATTATGTTCATGTTAAGATGCTAATATTATGTAGCTTCCTGGTTGACTGCTGTTAGGCTGTTGTATCACTTCCAGTTGTGGACCAGATCCTTACAGAGCTGTGTAAGTCATTATGTTCATGTTAAGATGCTAATATGTATGTAGCTTCCTGGTAGACTGCTGTTAGGCTGTTGTATCACTTCCAGTTGTGGACCAGATCCTTACTGAGCTGTGTAAGTCATTATGTTCATGTTAAGATGCTAATATGATGTAGCTTCCTGGTTGACTGCTGTTAGGCTGTTGGATCACTTCCAGTTGTGGACCAGATCCTTACAGAGCTGTGTAAGTCATTATGTTCATGTTAAGATGCTAATATTATGTAGCTTCCTGGTTGACTGCTGTTAGGCTGTTGTATCACTTCCAGTTGTGGACCAGATCCTTACAGAGCTGTGTAAGTCATTATGTTCATGTTAAGATGTTAATATTATGTAGCTTCCTGGTAGACTGCTGTTAGGCTGTTGTATCACTTCCAGTTGTGGACCAGATCCTTACAGAGCTGTGTAAGTCATTATGTTCATGTTAAGATGCTAATATTATGTAGCTTCCTGGTAGACTGCTGTTAGGCTGTTGTATCACTTCCAGTTGTGGACCAGATCTTTACTGAGCTGTGTAAGTCATTATGTTCATGTTAAGATGTTAATATGTATGTAGCTTCCTGGTAGACTGCTGTTAGGCTGTTGTATCACTTCCAGTTGTGGACCAGATCCTTACAGAGCTGTTTAAGTCATTATGTTCATGTTAAGATGCTAATATTATGTAGCTTCCTGGTAGACTGCTGTTAGGCTGTTGTATCACTTCCAGTTGTGGACCAGATCCTTACTGAGCTGTGTAAGTCATTATGTTCATGTTAAGATGTTAATATGTATGTAGCGTCCTGGTAGACTGCTGTTAGGCTGTTGTATCACTTCCATTTGTGGACCAGATCCTTACTGAGCTGTGTAAGTCATTATGTTCATGTTAAGATGCTAATATGTATGTAGCTTCCTGGTAGACTGCTGTTAGGCTGTTGTATCACTTCCAGTTGTGGACCAGATCTTTACTGAGCTGTGTAAGTCATTATGTTCATGTTAAGATGTTAATATTATGTAGCTTCCTGGTAGACTGCTGTTAGGCTGTTGTATCACTTCCAGTTGTGGACCAGATCCTTACTGCGCTGTGTAAGTCATTATGTTCATGTTAAGATGCTAATATTATGTAGCTTCCTGGTAGACTGCTGTTAGGCTGTTGTATCACTTCCAGTTGTGGACCAGATCTTTACTGAGCTGTGTAAGTCATTATGTTCATGTTAAGATGTTAATATGTATGTAGCTTCCTGGTAGGCTGCTGTTAGGCTGTTGTATCACTTCCAGTTGTGGACCAGATCTTTACTGAGCTGTGTAAGTCATTATGTTCATGTTAAGATGTTAATATTATGTAGCTTCCTGGTTGACTGCTGTTAGGCTGTTGTATCACTTCCAGTTGTGGACCAGATCTTTACAGAGCTGTGTAAGTCATTTTGTTCATGTTAAGATGTTAATATTATGTAGCTTCCTGGTTGACTGCTGTTAGGCTGTTGTATCACTTCCAGTTGTGGACCAGATCCTTACTGAGCTGTGTAAGTCATTATGTTCATGTTAAGATGCTAATATTATGTAGCTTCCTGGTAGACTGCTGTTAGGCTGTTGTATCACTTCCAGTTGTGGACCAGATCCTTACAGAGCTGTGTAAGTCATTAGGTTCATGTTAAGATGCTAATATTATGTAGCTTCCTGGTTGACTGCTGTTAGGCTGTTGTATCACTTCCAGTTGTGGACCAGATCCTTACCGAGCTGTGTAAGTCATTATGTTCATGTTAAAATATTAATATGTATGTAGCTTCCTGTTAGACTGCTGTTAGGCTGTTGTATCACTTCCAGTTGTGGACCAAAACCTTACTGAGCTGTGTAAGTCATTATGTTCATGTTAAGATGCTAATATGTATGTAGCTTCCTGGTAGACTGCTGTTAGGCTGTTATATCACTTCCAGTTGTGGACCAGATCTTTACTGAGCTGTGTAAGTCATTATGTTCATGTTAAGATGTTAATATGTATGTAGCTTCCTGGTAGGCTGCTGTTAGGCTGTTGTATCACTTCCAGTTGTGGACCAGATCTTTACTGAGCTGTGTAAGTCATTATGTTCATGTTAAGATGTTAATATTATATAGCTTCCTGGTTGACTGCTGTTAGGCTGTTGTATCACTTCCAGTTGTGGACCAGATCTTTACAGAGCTGTGTAAGTCATTTTGTTCATGTTAAGATGTTAATATTATGTAGCTTCCTGGTTGACTGCTGTTAGGCTGTTGTATCACTTCCAGTTGTGGACCAGATCCTTACTGAGCTGTGTAAGTCATTATGTTCATGTTAAGATGCTAATATTATGTAGCTTCCTGGTAGACTGCTGTTAGGCTGTTGTATCACTTCCAGTTGTGGACCAGATCCTTACAGAGCTGTGTAAGTCATTATGTTCATGTTAAGATGCTAATATTATGTAGCTTCCTGGTTGACTGCTGTTAGGCTGTTGTATCACTTCCAGTTGTGGACCAGATCCTTACCGAGCTGTGTAAGTCATTATGTTCATGTTAAAATATTAATATGTATGTAGCTTCCTGTTAGACTGCTGTTAGGCTCTTGTATCACTTCCAGTTGTGGACCAAAACCTTACTGAGCTGTGTAAGTCATTATGTTCATGTTAAGATGCTAATATGTATGTAGCTTCCTGGTAGACTGCTGTTAGGCTGTTATATCACTTCCAGTTGTGGACCAGATCTTTACTGAGCTGTGTAAGTCATTATGTTCATGTTAAGATGCTAATATTATGTAGCTTCCTGGTAGACTGCTGTTAGGCTGTTGTATCACTTCCATTTGTGGACCAGATCCTTACTGAGCTGTGTAAGTCATTATGTTCATGTTAAGATGCTAATATGTATGTAGCTTCCTGGTAGACTGCTGTTAGGCTGTTGTATCACTTCCAGTTGTGGACCAAAACCTTACTGAGCTGTGTAAGTCATTATGTTCATGTTAAGATGCTAATATGTATGTAGCTTCCTGGTAGGCTGCTGTTAGGCTGTTGTATCACTTCCAGTTGTGGACCAGATCTTTACTGAGCTGTGTAAGTCATTATGTTCATGTTAAGATGTTAATATTATGTAGCTTCCTGGTTGACTGCTGTTAGGCTGTTGTATCACTTCCAGTTGTGGACCAAATCTTTACAGAGCTGTGTAAGTCATTTTGTTCATGTTAAGATGTTAATATTATGTAGCTTCCTGGTTGACTGCTGTTAGGCTGTTGTATCACTTCCAGTTGTGGACCAGATCCTTACTGAGCTGTGTAAGTCATTATGTTCATGTTAAGATGCTAATATTATGTAGCTTCCTGGTAGACTGCTGTTAGGCTGTTGTATCACTTCCAGT
>NW_024060353.1:95000-175000 GCF_016432855.1 Salvelinus namaycush
TACTGATGGTACTGATTGTGGACTAATAACTCTACTGTCTGATGGTACTGATTATGGACTAATAACTATAATGTCTGATGGTACTGATTGTGGACTAATGACTCTACTGTCTGATGGTACTGATTATGAACGAATAACTCTACTGTCTGATGGTACTGATTATGGACTAATGACTCTACTGTTTGATGGTACTGATTATGGACTAATGACTCTACTGTCTGATGGTACTGATTATGAACTAATGACTCTACTGTCTGATGGTACTGATTATGGATTAATAACTCTACTGTCTAATGGTACTGATTATGGACTAATAACTCTACTGATGGTACTGATTATGGACTAATGACTCTACTGATGGTACTGATTATTGACTAATAACTCTTGTGTCTGATGGTACTGATTATGGACTAATGACTCTACTGTTTGATGGTACTGATTATGGTCTAATGACTATACTGTTTGATGGTACTGATTATGGACTAATGACTCTACTGATGGTACTGATTATGGACTAATAACTCTACTGATGGTACTGATTATGGACTAATAACTCTACTGATGGTACTGATTATGGACTAATAACTCTACTGATGGTACTGATTATGGACTAATGACTCTACTGATGATACTGATTATGGACTAATACCTAATAACTAACAACTCCACTGTCTGATGGTACTGATTATGGACTAATAACTCTACTGTTTGATGGTACTGATTATGAACTAATGACTCTACTGTCTGATGGTACTGATTATGGACTAATGACTCTACTGTCTGATGGTACTGATTATGGACTAATGACTCTACTGTCTGATGGTACTGATTATGGACTAATAACTCTACTGTCTGATGGTACTGATTATGGACTAATGACTCTACTGTCTGATGGTACTGATTATGGACTAATGACTCTACTGATGGTACTGATTATGGACTAATGACTCTACTGTCTGATGGTACTGATTATGGACTAATGACTCTACTGTCTGATGGTACTGATTATGGACTAATAACTCTACTGTCTGATGGTACTGATTATGGACTAATGACTCTACTGTCTGATGGTACTGATTATGGACTAATAACTCTACTGTCTGATGGTACTGATTATGGACTAATGACTCTACTGTCTGATGGTACTGATTATGGACTAATAACTCTACTGTCTGATGGTACTGATTATGGACTAATGACTCTACTGTTTGATGGTACTGATTATGGACTAATGACTCTACTGATGATACTGATTATGGACTAATGACTCTACTGTCTGATGGTACTGATTATGGACTAATGACTCTACTGTCTGATGGTACTGATTATGGACTAATGACTCTACTGTCTGATGATACTGATTATGGACTAATGACTCCACTCTCTGATGGTACTGATTATGGAATAATGACTCTACTGTCTGATGGTACTGATTATGGACTAATGACTCTACTGTCTGATGGTACTGATTATGGACTAATAACTCTAGTGTCTGATGGTACTGATTATGGACTAATGACTCTACTGTTTGATGGTACTGATTATGGACTAATGACTATACTGTTTGATGGTACTGATTATGGACTAATGACTCTACTGATGGTACTGATTATTGACTAATAACTCTACTGATGGTACTGATTATGGACTAATGACTCTACTGATGGTACTGATTATGGACTAATAACTCTACTGTCTGATGGTACTGATTATAGACTAATGACTCTACTGATGGTACTGATTATGGACTAATGACTCCACTGATGGTACTGATTATGGACTAATAACTCTACTCTCTGATGGTACTGATTATAGACTAATGACTCTACTGATGGTACTGATTATGGACTAATGACTCTACTGATGGTACTGATTATGGACTAATAACTCTACTGATGGTACTGATTATGGACTAATAACTCTACTCTCTGATGGTACTGATTATGGACTAATGACTCTACTGATGGTACTGATTATGGACTAATAACTCTACTCTCTGATGGTACTGATTATGGACTAATGACTCTACTGATGGTTCTGATTATGGACTAATGTTGTTGTACCTTTATAGGGGAACCAGGACTATGAGAATGACCCTGCTACAGACACCATGGTTTATATAGGAAAATATGATGCTGTCTACCAAACCCTGAACCCCAACGCTGCAAACCAAGATTCAACTTACCAAACCCTGAACCCCAACACTGCAAACCAAGATCCAACTTACCAAACCCTGAACCCCAACACTGTAAACCAAGATTCAACTTACCAAACCCTGAACCCCAACGCTGCTAACCAAGATTCAACTTACCAAACCCTGAACCCCAACACTGCAAACCAAGATCCAACTTACCAAACCCTGAACCCCAACACTGCAAACCAAGATGCAACTTACCAAACCCTCAACCCCAACGCTGCAAACCAAGTTTAAGTACCAAACCCTGGAACTGCAAACAAAGACTGGATTTAGGGACTAATTTGCAGCGTTAACCACCCCTGGCTCTACAGTACTGGATAACAACAGCAAACTCAGCCTTCATAGTTCAAAACAAGACAGGAGATTGTTATTATTAACCTGTACTATTATAATACTTTAACTATATTGTCATCATCTCAACAATGTGTTCCTCCTCTGCTGAAACAAACATGGTAACTTTAGAACAGAGAAGTTGACAGTTTTAACTCTTTCTCAACACAGCTAGCTGAGTTCTCTTGTGGTTTAGAAGTCTAACATCCGGCCGGTTTGAACCAGTTTCACTCTACAGCACATATAGACCTGCAGACACTGAGGACACACCTAAAACACCGTACATAGCCATAATATAAAACTGTTGTGAGTGTAATGTTCTCTGTTCGTTTCACATTTGTTTATTAACTTTTTCACTTGCTTTGACAATGTAAACATGTTTCTCATGTCAATTTAGTCCATTGAGTTTTGAGAGAGACTTTCAATATAGGAAGAACGAGCACTTCAGAAACACCCTGCTGTCAAAGTTCCAACTTCAACTGTCTATATATCACACAGACATCAACTACATCACCCATGCACAGACCCACATACTCACACCCCATACTCCAGCAACCGCGTCACTCTCCACCACAAGGCCTCAAACTACCATCTTGTTCTGCTGAAACAAACATGGTAACTTTAGTAAAGTTACTTTAACAGTATAGTTACTGTGGTAGTAAAGTAACTTAACAGTATAGTAACTGTGGTAGTAAAGTTACTTTAACAGTATAGTAACTGTGATAGTAAAGTAACTTTAACAGTATAGTTACTGTGATAGTAAAGTAACTTTAACAGTATAGTAACTGTGACATTAAAGTAACTTTAACAGTATACTAACTGTGGTATTAAAGTAACTTTAACAGTACAGTAACGGTGTCAGTAAAGTAACTTTAACAGTATAGTGAATGTGGTAGTAAAGTAACTTTAACAGTATAGTAACTGTGATAGTAAAGTAAATTTAACAGTATAGTAACTGTGATAGTAAAGTAAATTTAACAGTATAGTAACTGTGATAGTAAAATAACTTTAACAGTATAGTAACTGTGGTAGTAAAGTAACTTTAACAGTATAGTAACTGTGATAGTAAAGTAACTATAACAGTATAGTAACTGTGGTAGTAAAGTAACTTTAACAGTATAGTAACTGAGGAGTAACTGTCCAGAATGAAGATACTCCATGTTATCTCTTGCTGTCTCCTATCAGGTGAGTTCTGCCTGTCTGTATTTCTGTCTGTTTGTATGTCTGTATCAGCTTCTATACTACCGTCTGGATCATATAGTGCATAAGGATACTAAGATAATACTCATACTAACCGCACTAACCATACTATTTGTGATGTAAATTGAGTATGTACTATGCTTATTGGTCATAGTATGAATATAGTTAGTATGCCAAAAGTTCCCAGATGTCGTGCTACATTCACCAAAATACGAAGTATACACACAGTGGACACTATTTCTGTACTTTTAGGGCCCATAATACAATTCTTCAGGAAATGGGCGTGGCTTCACAACGCTTTCAGATATGAAGAAAATGGCGGAAAATATGCAGCCCAAGTGCGACTAGAGTGGAAACAAATTAATTCCTTTAACTAAAATGACAAATGTTAAGAAAATGTTGAGCAATTTAATAAAGTCACAACCTTTCAAATAATTTAGGTTACATGTTATTTTGGCTGATAATTTGTTAGCTACGCTATCCTTACGAACCTCATAGCATCTCATTACAGCAGTATGTACCGGTATGTTAGCTAGCTACGCTATCCTTACGAACCTCATAGCATCTCATTACAGCAGTATGTACCGGTATGTTAGTTAGCTATGCTATCCTTACGAACCTTATAGCATCTCATTACAGCAGTATGTACCGGTATGTTAGCTAGCTACCTAACGTTAATTGGCTACTAATACATCGAACTTGACAGGCAGTATATTAACCATATGCTATCTAATTAACTAGCCAGCGTTTATTGACTTGACTATTCAAGGCATTCTTAGCTTAGCTAAGTGGTATAGTCATTGTGCATTCTCAATGAACATTGTTAATTTGGTGCGTTCATAAATATCTACTCTGATTTCAGAGCACTCTCGTCTGAGTGTGCCAGAGCGGAGAATAACTGGTGAATTTACAAACACTCAACATGGCCGGTGTCAGTAAACGTTGGGAAAAAAAGTGCAATTAAAGTAGCACAGTTACAGTCACCAACGAAAACATGAAAACAGTCTAACGAGCTCTGCTAGGGCGAGTAATATGGTCAGAGTGAAGTGTGGAAGTAGCTAGCAAGCTAGCCAATGTTAGCCTGTTAGCTTGGGTGCTTGACTGCCGTTGTGAAGTCTGATGGTATCTATGATATATACAGTACTCTGTAAAGTCTCTCCTCCTGTCTGTGGTCAGGTCTGATGGTGTCTATGATATATACAGTACTCTGTAAAGTCTCTCCTCCTGTTTGTGGTCAGGTCTGATGGTATCTATGATATATACAGTACTCTGTAAAGTCTCTCCTCCTGTCTGTGGTCAGGTCTGATGGTATCTATGATATATACAGTACTCTGTAAAGTCTCTCCTCCTGTCTGTGGTCAGGTCTGATGGTATCTATGATATATACAGTACTCTGTAAAGTCTCTCCTCCTGTCTGTGGTCAGGTCTGATGGTATCTATGATATATACAGTACTCTGTAAAGTCTCTCCTCCTGTCTGTGGTCAGGTCTGATGGTATCTATGGTATATACAGTACTCTGTAAAGTCTCTCCTGTCTGTGGTCAGGTCTGATGGTATCTATGATATATACAGTACTCTGTAAAGTCTCTCCTCCTGTCTGTGGTCAGGTCTGATGGTATCTATGATATATACAGTACTCTGTAAAGTCTCTCCTCCTGTCTGTGGTCAGGTCTGATGGTATCTATAATATATACAGTACTCTGTAAAGTCTCTCCTCCTGTCTGTGGTCAGGTGTGATGGTATCTATGATATATACAGTACTCTGTAAAGTCTCTCCTCCTGTCTGTGGTCAGGTCTGATGGTATCTATGATATATACAGTATATATATACAGTACAGTACTCAGTACTCTGTAAAGTCTCTCCTCCGTATCTATGATATATACAGTACTCTGTAAAGTCTCTCATGGATTCTTAGACTCATATTGACCATGTAGATCTTGAAATAATTTTTTAGGATGCACCTTGCCTAACGATGGTTGAGGGCCCTTCACTTCTTTTCATATCTGAACATGTATTTATTGCCATTGGTTCTGTATGCAGGTTGACTGTGTGTATGAAGAGATCTGAGAGGCAGACAGACAGACACACACCCTGTGGTCATCTTTTCAGTCAACTCCACTGTCAACTCACCTACCAACTCTACAACCTACCCTGCTGGCCAAGGCTCTACAACCTACCCTGCTGACCAAGTCTCTACAACCTACCCTGCTGGCCAAGCCTCTACAACCTACCCTGCTGGCCAAGTCTCTACAACCTACCCTGCTGACCAAGTCTCTACAACCTACCCTGCTGGCCAAGCCTCTACAACCTACCCTGCTGGCCAAGTCTCTACAACCTACCCTGCTGACCAAGTCTCTACAACCTACCCTGCTGGCCAAGCCTCTACAACCTACCCTGCTGACCAAGTCTCTACAACCTACCCTGCTGGCCAAGCCTCTACAACCTACCCTGCTGGCCAAGTCTCTACAACCTACCCTGCTGACCAAGTCTCTACAACCTACCCTGCTGGCCAAGCCTCTACAACCTACCCTGCTGGCCAAGTCTCTACAACCTACCCTGCTGACCAAGTCTCTACAACCTACCCTGCTGGCCAAGCCTCTACAACCTACCCTGCTGGCCAAGTCGCTCTAACCTACCCTGCTGACCAAGTCTCTACAACCTACCCTGCTGACCAAGCCTCTACAACCTACCCTGCTGGTCAAGCCTCTACAACCTACCCTGCTGACCAAGCCTCTACAACCTACCCTGCTGACCAAGCCTCTACAACCTACCCTGCTGACCAAGCCTCTACAACCTACCCTGCTGACCAAGCCTCTACAACCTACCCTGCTGGCCAAGCCTCTACAACCTACCCTGCTGGCCAAGCCTCTACAACCTACCCTGCTGGTCAACCCTCTACAACCTACCCTGCTGGCCAAGCCTCTACAACCTACCCTGCTGGTCAAGTCTCTACAACCTACCGTGCTTGCCAAGCCTCTACAACCTACCCTGCTGGCCAAGCCTCTACAACCTACCCTGCTGGTCAAGTCTCTACAACCTACCGTGCTGACCAAGTCTCTACAACCTACCCTGCTGGCCAAGCCACTACAACCTACCCTGCTGACCAAGTCTCTACAACCTACCCTGCTGGCCGAGCCACAGGTAGCCCACACTGTGAAGCCTTTGCCAACGATGCTCTGTAATCTATTCATTGGTTGAACAAGGTGTCACAATATTTTAATGAAAGTTCTATTGACTGAACATTTTTCCCAATAGGCTGATGAAGATAAACAAATCTTGCTGCAGTGATGTTTCACCTAATAGATGTGGGAGTTTATCAAAATTGGAGTTGTTTTGGAAGAATTTTTGGTTCTGTGTAATCTGAGGTAAATATGTGTCTCTTAAATGGTCATACATTTGGCAAGAGGTTAGGAAGTGCAGCTCAGTTTCCACCTCATTTTGTGGGCAGTTTGCACATAGCCTGTGTTCTCTTGAGAACCAGGTCTGCTTATGGCGTCCTCTCTCAATAGCACTGCTACACTGGTTCCTCATTTAAAAGTTGCATCATACCTCATGTGTTCTTTAACTGGTTTAAGTATATTTAGACAGATATTGTTGTTCCTTCTGATGGTGTAGAAGGCCATTTTTGCCTTGTCTCAGATATTTCACAGCTTTGTGGACATCCCCTGTGGTGCTGTGTGATGTGGTGAGGTTGGACCCAGGTGCAGAGAAGAGACCAGACGATGAAGATTTACTCCACCTACCAAACCCTCAACACAACAACCCAAGACTCCACCTACCAAACCCTCAACCCAACAACCCAAGACTCCACCTACCAAACCCTCAACACAACAACCCAAGACTCCACCTACCAAACCCTCAACACAACAACCCAAGACTCCACCTACCAAACCCTCAACACAACAACCCAAGACTCCACCTACCAAACCCTCAACACAACAACCCAAGACTCCACCTACCAAACCCTCAACACAACAACCCAAGACTTAACCTACCAAACCCTCAACACAACAACCCAAGACTCCACCTACCAAACCAACAACACAACAACCCAAGACTCCACCTACCAAACCCTCAACATAACAACCCAAGACTCCAACTACCAAACCCTCAACATAACAACCCAAGACTCCACCTACCAAACCCCCAACACAACAACCCAAGACTCTACCTACCAAACCCTCAACACAACAACCCAAGACTCTACCTACCAAACCCTCAACATAACAACCCAAGACTCCACCTACCAAACCCTCAACACAACAACCCAAGACTCCACCTACCAAACCCTCAACATAACAACCCAAGACTCCACCTACCAAACCCCCAACACAACAACCCAAGACTTCACCTACCAAACCCTCAATACAACAACCCAAGACTCCACCTACCAAACCTCCAACATAACAACCCAAGACTCCACCTACAAAACATACAACACAGCAACACAAGACTTCACCTACCAAACCCTCAACACAACAACCCAAGACTCCACCTACCAAACCCTCAACACAACAACCCAAGACTCCACCTACCAAACCCTCAATACAACAACCCAAGACTCCACCTACCAAACCCTCAATACAACAACCCAAGACTTCACCTACCAAACCCTCAACACAACAACCCAAGACTCTACCTACCAAACCCTCAACACAACAACCCAAGACTCCACCTACCAAACCCTCAATACAACAACCCAAGACTTCACCTACCAAACCCTCAACACAACAACCCAAGACTCCACCTACCAAACCCTCAATACAACAACCCAAGACTCCACCTACCAAACCCTCAGCATAACAACCCAAGACTCCACCTACCATACCCTCAACACAACAACCCAAGACTCCACCTACCAAACCCTCAATACAACAACCCAAGACTTCACCTACCAAACATACAACACAGCAACACAAGACTCCACCTACCTAACCCTCAACACAACAACCCAAGACTCCACCTACCAAAGCCTCAACATAACAACCCAAGACTCCACCTACCAAACCCCCAACACAACAACCCAAGACTCCACCTACCAAACCCTCAACACAACAACCCAAGACTCTACCTACCAAACCCTCAACACAACAACCCAAGACTCTACCTACCAAACCCTCAACACAACAACCCAAGACTCCACCTACCAAACCCTCAACACAACAACCCAAGACTCCACCTACCAAACCCTCAACATAACAACCCAAGACTCCACCTACCAAACCCCCAACACAACAACCCAAGACTTCACCTACCAAACCCTCAATACAACAACCCAAGACTCCACCTACCAAACCCCCAACATAACAACCCAAGACTCCACCTACCAAACATACAACACAGCAACACAAGACTTCACCTACCAAACCCTCAACACAACAACCCAAGACTCCACCTACCAAACCCTCAACACAACAACCCAAGACTCCACCTACCAAACCCTCAATACAACAACCCAAGACTCCACCTACCAAACCCTCAATACAACAACCCAAGACTCCACCTACCAAACCCTCAACATAACAACCCAAGACTCCACCTACCAAACTCCCAACACAACAACCCAAGACTCCACCTACCAAACCCTCAACACAACAACCCAAGACTCTACCTACCAAACCCTCAACACAACAACCCAAGACTCTACCTACCAAACCCTCAACACAACAACCCAAGACTCCACCTACCAAACCCTCAACACAACAACCCAAGACTCCACCTACCAAACCCTCAACATAACAACCCAAGACTCCACCTACCAAACCCCCAACACAACAACCCAAGACTTCACATACCAAACCCTCAATACAACAACCCAAGACTCCACCTACCAAACCCCCAACATAACAACCCAAGACTCCACCTACCAAACATACAACACAGCAACACAAGACTTCACCTACCAAACCCTCAACACAACAACCCAAGACTCCACCTACCAAACCCTCAACACAACAACCCAAGACTCCACCTACCAAACCCTCAATACAACAACCCAAGACTCCACCTACCAAACCCTCAATACAACAACCCAAGACTTCACCTACCAAACCCTCAACACAACAACCCAAGACTCCACCTACCAAACCCTCAACACAACAACCCAAGACTCCACCTACCAAACCCTCAATACAACAACCCAAGACTTCACCTACCAAACCCTCAACAAAACAAACCCAAGACTCCACCTACCAAACCCTCAATACAACAACCCAAGACTTCACCTACCAAACCCTCAACACAACAACCCAAGACTCCACCTACCAAACCCTCAACACAACAACCCAATACTCCACCTACCAAACCCTCAACATAACAACCCAAGACTCCACCTACCAAACCCTCAACACAACAACCCAAGACTCCACCTACCAAACCCTCAACACAACAACCCAAGACTTCACCTACCAAACATACAACACAGCAACACAAGACTCCACCTACCAAACCCTCAACACAACAACCCAAGACTCCACCTACCAAACCCTCAACACAACAACCCAAGACTCCACCTACCAAACATACAACACAGAAACACAAGACTCCACCTACCAAACCCTCAACACAACAACCCAAGACTCCACCTACCAAATCCTCAACATAACAACCCAAGACTCCACCTACCAAAACCCCCAACCCAACAACCCAAGACTCCACCTACCAAACCCTCAACACAACAACCCAAGACTCCACCTACCAAACCCTCAACACAACAACCCAAGACTTCACCTACCAAACCCTCAATACAACAACCCAAGACTCCACCTACCAAACCCTCAACACAACAACCCAAGACTCCACCTACCAAACCCTCAACACAACAACCCAAGACTCCACCTACCAAACATACAACTCAGCAACACAAGACTTCACCTACCAAACCCTCAACACAACAACCCAAGACTCCACCTACCAAACCCTCAACACAACAACCCAAGACTCCACCTACCAAACCCTCAATACAACAACCCAAGACTCCACCTACCAAACCCTCAGCATAACAACCCAAGACTCCACCTACCAAACCCTCAATAAAACAACCCAAGACTCCACCTACCAAACCCTCAACACAACAACCCAAGACTCCACCTACCAAACCCTCAACACAACAACCCAAGACTCCACCTACCAATTCCTCAACACAACAACCCAAGACTCCACCTACCAAACCCTCAATACAACAACCCAAGACTTCACCTACCAAACCCTCAGCATAACAACCCAAGACTCCACCTACCAAACCCTCAACACAACTACCCAAGACTCCACCTACCAAACCCTCAACACAACAACCCAAGACTCCACCTACCAAACCCTCAACACAACAACCCAAGACTCCACCTACCAAACCCTCAACACAACAACCCAAGACTCCACCTACCAAACCCTCAACATACCAACCCAAGACTCCACCTACCAAACCCTCAACACAACAACCAAGACTCCACCTCCCAAACCCTCAACATAACAACCCAAGACTCCACCTCCCAAACCCTCAACACAACAACCCAAGACTCCACCTACCAAACCCTCAACACAACAACCCAAGACTCCACCTACCAAACCCTCAACACAACAACCAAGACTCCACCTCCCAAACCCTCAACATAACAACCCAAGACTCCACCTCCCAAACCCTCAACACAACAACCCAAGACTCCACCTACCAAACCCTCAACACAACAACCCAAGACTCCACCTACCAAACCCTCAACACAACAACCCATGACTCCACCTACCAATCCCTCATTCAAAACACAAGAGTCAGTAAATTGTCTGTCTTTGTAATATTTGTACGTATGAAATTCCATTCTAATGTACACTGAAATAGGATTTAGGAACACTTTCCTAATATTTTGCCCTCAGAACAGCCTCAGTTCGTCAGGGCATGGACTCTACAAGGTGTTGAAAGCTTTCAACAGGGATGCTGGCCCATGTTGACTCCAATGCTTCCCACAGTTGTGTCAAGTTGGGTGGATGTTTTGGGTGGTGGAAAAAACCCAGCAGCGTTCCAGTTCTTGACTCAACCGGTGCACCTGTCACCTACTATCATAACCCATTTAAAGGCACTGAAATATGTTGTCTTGCCCATTCACTCTCTGAATGGCACACATACACAATCCATGTCTCAATAGTCTTAAGGCCTAACAATCCTTCTTTAACCCGTCTCCTCTTCTTCATCTACACCGAATGAAGTGGATTTAACAAATGACATCAATAAGGGATCATAGCTTTCACCTGGATTCACCTGGTCAGTCTGTCATGGAAAGAGCAGGTGTTCCTAATGGTTTGTCTACTCAGTGTTTGTGGATCAATGAAATGTATAAAATACATGTGTACTTTAACTATATTGTCATCATCTCAACAATCTGTCCTAATGTTTTGTACAGTCGGTGAATGAATGAATATTAACGCAACATGCAACAATTATTTACTGAGTTACAATTCATGGAAGGAAATCAGTCAATTGAAATATAATCAATTGGCCCTATATATGGATTTCACATGACTGGGCAGGGGCGTAGCCATGGGTGGGCCTGGGAAGGCATAGGCCCACCCACTGGGGAACGAGGCCCAGCCAATCCGAATTAGTTTTCCCCCACAAAACAACTTTATTGCAGACAGAAATACTCCTTAGCACCCCCCTCCCCCTCCCCAGACAATCTCGCAGGTGAAGAAGCCAGATGTGGAGGTCCTGGGCTGCCGTGGTTACAATTGGTTTGCGGTTGTGAGGCAGGTTGGATGTACGGCCAAAACCTCTAAAATGACGTTGGCGGCGGCTTATAGAAGAGAAATTAACGTTAATGTCTGAGACATCTGTGGCATTGTGTTGTCTGACAAGTATAGGGTATTCTTTTGTAGGTTGATGAGGGAAAAATGTATTTAATATACTTTAGAATAATGCTGTAACGTAACAAAATGAGGAAAACGTCAATGGGTCCGAATACTTTCTGAATGCACTGTATATATGAAATAAATGGATGAATTGATAACTATGTTGTCAACATCTTAATTATATGTGCTGCCTCTACGAAAACAAAACAAACATAATGGAGAACTTTAGAACAGAGAAATGGACAGTTTCCCAATGAAGATGCATACCAAATGGCTCCCTATATAGATAGGCACTAGAGCCCTTTGGGGCCTGATCAAAAGTAGTGCACTACGTAGGGAATAGGGTGCTCTCTGGTACACAACCACAGCTAGCTGAGTTCTCTTGTGGTTCAGAAGTCTAACCTCCGGCTGGTTTGAACCATTATCACCCAGCAGAGAGGGAGGGAGAGACAGAGAGACAGAGAGAGAGAGAGAGACAGAGAGACAGAGAGACAGAGAGACAGAGAGAGAGAGAGAGAGAGAGAGAGAGAGAGAGAGAGAGAGAGAGAGAGAGAGAGGCCGCCGAAAGCAGACCTGGCTCTCAAGAGAACACAGGCGATGTGTACACAGCCCACAAAATGAGGTGGAAACTGAGCTGCACTTCCTGACCTCCTACCAAGTGTATGACCATATTAGAGACACATATTTCCCTCAGATTACACAGATACACAAAGAATTAGAAAACTAATCCAATTTTTATAAACTCCCATATCTATTGGGTGAAATACCACAGTGTGCCATCACAGCAGCAAGATTGGTGACCTGTTGCCACAAGAAAAGGGCAACCGGTGAAGAACAAACACCATTGTAAATACAACCCATATTTATGTTTATTTATTTTCCCTTTTGTACGTTAACTATTTTCCCATTATTACAACACTGTATATAGGCATAATTGTTTGTTGTTCTTTTATTTTTTACCTTTATTTAACTAGGCAAGTCAGTTAAGAAAACATTTTTTACCATGACAGCCTACACCGGCCAAACCCAGACGACGCTGGGCCAATGGGACTCCCAATAACGGCCGGTTGTCATACAGCCTGGATAATATGACATTTGAAATGTCTGTAATGTTTACTGTTAATTATTATTGTTAATTTCACTTTTCTTTATTATCTACTTCACTTGCTTTGGCAATGTTAACATATGTTTCCCAAGCCAATGAAGCACTTAAATTGAAATTGAAATTGAGAGAGATGGATAGATGGAAGGAGAGAGCCCTCCAGTGGCAGAATAACTCTGTTTCTCTCCTCTGTAGACAGCCTCCAGTGGTAGAATAACTCTGTTTCTCTCCTCTGTAGACAGCCTCCAGTGGCAGAATAACTCTGTTTCTCTCCTCTGTAGACAGCCACCAGTCTGCATGAGAGTGTACGTATGTGGTTCTGTGCTCTGATCCAAAGAGGCCTCTCTCCCTCTCTTTTTTCTCACTGATCTCTCTATCTCTCTCTACTGTGTGATGTAGGAACAGATGTGATTGGTTTAGGAGGAAGAAGGAGGGGCTGTCAGAAATAACATGTGGTAGGAGGGTTTGAACTAGTAGAGAGAGAGAGAGATGCAGAATAAGGGAAGTACATAGTTGTACGAGCGCAAAGAGTGAGTTAGAGAGAGGGAGGGGCAGAGAGAGAGAGAGAGAGAGTACATGAAGTACATGAAGTTTTATATTTAAGTTCCTGTAAGTAGAGAGAGAACAGAGAGAGTTGTAGACTTGAACACACAGCATTATATCAGGACCTATAGACACCTGGACCAACCTGGAGAGAACACAGCATTATATCAGGACCTATAGACACCTGGACCAACCTGGAGAGAACACACCATTATATCAGGACCTATAGACACCTGGACCAACCTGGAGAGAACACAGCATTATATCAGGACCTATAGACACCTGGACCAACCTGGAGAGAACACAGCATTATATCAGGACCTATAGACACCTGGACCAACCTGGAGAGAACACAGCATTATAACAGGACCTGTAGACACCTGGACCAACCTGGAACACAACAAGATGAGGATCCTGCTGATAGTCATTCTCCTCTCCTTCATGACAGGTAATAAGCTTGTTATAACGCTCTATGTCAATGTAATAACATCCAGTTATTCTTATTATAAATGCTGCTACTACAGATAAGGAAACACTACTGTGTGTGTGTGTGTGTGTGTGTGTGTGTGTGTGTGTGTGTGTGTGTGTGTGTGTGTGTGTGTGTGTGTGTGTGTGTATGTGTGTGTATGTGTATGTGTGTGTGTGTGTGTGTGTGTGTGTGTGTGTGTGTGTGTGTGTGTGTGTGTGTGTGTGTGTGTGTGTGTGTGTGTACTGGTGTACTGGTGTACTGGTATAGGAATCCTAACCGTAAGTACATTAGTATTACAAAACACTAAACAAAGGAATATAAAATATATTTTCTCTTGTCTGATTGACAGGTTGTTTGAGCTCCTTCAAAGTGACAGGATACTCTGGAGGAACTGTCATCATCTACTATCATTATTCCACAGAAGAAAGAAGTCATGAGAAATATTTCTGCGTGGGGCAGGACAGTTGGAGTTTGAGTTGTAAGTATCAAATCAGAACTGGATTGAAGAACACCTGGTTACACAGTGGTAGATTCTCTCTGTATGACATCACTGGAGACAACTACTTCAAGGTGATCATCAGACAACTGACCAGACAAGATGAAGGGACCTACTGGTGTGGAGTGGACAAACCTATTATACCTGACAGTTATACCAAGGTAGAGCTGGAAGTGAAGAAGGGTGAGAGACTTTTACTTTAACTTTATAAATTACATTACATTACATTTAAGTCATTTCGCAGACGCTCTTATTAAATCAAATTTAGCTACATATGTTATCACATGATTGGTACCACTAGTCAATGAAGTCAGTCTATAGTGCTAGACTAAGGTTGTGATGTGTGTTCCTATTGACAGATGACTGCTGTGAGAAGTCAGTCTATAGTACAAGACTAAGGTTGTGATGTGTGTTCCTATTGACAGATGACTGCTGTGAGAAGTCAGTCACAGAGACGGCCTATCTGGGAGGAGAAGCTACCATCAGATGCAACTATCCAGAGGACCATGAGGACAGCATCAAGTATTTCTGCAAGGAAAGCAATGACTTCAAGACTTGTGTTAATATGACCTCTGCTCACCAGACAACTGCAAAAGCTGGTCGTTTCTCTGTGCCTGACAACAGAAGAGAGAGATTCTCCACAGTGACCATCAGGGACCTGACTGAAGATGATACTGGGACCTACTGGTGTGGAGTAGAAACCAGCAGGACAGAACAACGTTACATTACACTGATCACACAGGTGAAGCTGCATGTTATAAGTGAGTATAAACTTCTTCTTTCTCTTTAACATGTAAACATAAACACACAAGTACATATCTATTTGATAAAAGTAGTTTAATGTAAATGATAATTGCATGACATTATTAATGTCATTTACATGTTTAATGTGTTTGATTCCGTTCCATTCCATTCCAGCCATTGTGATTAGCCCATCCTCCTATATCTCTGTTCACCAGCCTCCTCTGCTCCCCATGCTGTCCACCTGCAGTAGCTATGTTATATACTGTCTGAGCATGTAAATAGCATATAGCATTCTATTATATCAGTCTATTATTATAACTACAGTATGTTAGTCAGTGTGTTAGTGGAGGCTGGGTGGGTCTGTGTGTTTGTAGTGGTGTGAAAAGACACTGGACCAGAACACTGTAACTTCCTCTGTAATGTCTGTGTGTTTGTAGTGGTGTGAAAAGACAATGGACCAGAACACAGTAACTTCCTCTGTAATGTCTGTGTGTTTGTAGTGGTGTGAAAAGACAATGGACCAGAATACTGTAACTTCCTCTGTAATGTCTGTGTGTTTGTAGTGGTGTGAAAAGACAATGGACCAGAACACTGTAACTTCCTCTGTAATGTCTGTGTGTTTGTAGTGGTGTGAAAAGACACTGGACCAGAACACTGTAACTTCCTCTGTAATGTCTGTGTGTTTGTAGTGGTGTGAAAAGACACTGGACCAGAACACTGTAACTTCCTGTGTAATAACTGTGTGTTTGTAGTGGTGTGAAAAGACACTGGACCAGAACACTGTAACTTCCTCTGTAATAACTGTGTGTTTGTAGTGGTGTGAAAAGACACTGGACCAGAACACTGTAACTTCCTCTGTAATAACTGTGTGTTTGTAGTGGTGTGAAAAGACACTGGACCAGAACACAGTAACTTCCTCTGTAATGTCTGTGTGTTTGTAGTGGAGTGAAAAGACACTGGACCAGAACACTGTAACTTCCTGTGTAATAACTGTGTGTTTGTAGTGGTGTGAAAAGACACTGGACCAGAACACTGTAACTTCCTCTGTAATAACTGTGTGTTTGTAGTGGTGTGAAAAGACACTGGACCAGAACACAGTAACTTCCTGTGTAATAACTGTGTGTTTGTAGTGGTGTGAAAAGACACTGGACCAGAACACTGTAACTTCCTCTGTAATAACTGTGTGTTTGTAGTGGTGTGAAAAGACACTGGACCAGAACACTGTAACTTCCTCTGTAATGTCTGTGTGTTTGTAGTGGTGTGAAAAGACACTGGACCAGAACACTGTAACTTCCTCTGTAATAACTGTGTGTTTGTAGTGGTGTGAAAAGACACTGGACCAGAACACTGTAACTTCCTGTGTAATAACTGTGTGTTTGTAGTGGTGTGAAAAGACACTGGACCAGAACACTGTAACTTCCTCTGTAATGTATGTGTGTTTGTAGTGGTGTGAAAAGACACTGGACCAGAACACTGTAATTTCCTCTGTAATGTCTGTGTGTTTGTAGTGGTGTGAAAAGACACTGGACCAGAACACTGTAACTTCCTCTGTAATGTCTGTGTGTTTGTAGTGGTGTGAAAAGACACTGGACCAGAACACTGTAACTTCCTCTGTAATGTCTGTGTGTTTGTAGTGGTGTGAAAAGACACTGGACCAGAACACTGTAACTTCCTCTGTAATGTCTGTGTGTTTGTAGTGGTGTGAAAAGACACTGGACCAGAACACTGTAACTTCCTCTGTAATGTCTGTGTGTTTGTAGTGGTGTGAAAAGACACTGGACCAGAACACTGTAACTTCCTCTGTAATGTCTGTGTGTTTGTAGTGGTGTGAAAAGACACTGGACCAGAACACTGTAACTTCCTCTGTAATGTCTGTGTGTTTGTAGTGGTGTGAAAAGACACTGGACCAGAACACTGTAACTTCCTCTGTAATGTCTGTGTGTTTGTAGTGGTGTGAAAAGACACTGGACCAGAACACTGTAACTTCCTCTGTAATGTCTGTGTGTTTGTAGTGGTGTGAAAAGACACTGGACCAGAACACTGTAACTTCCTGTGTAATAACTGTGTGTTTGTAGTGGTGTGAAAAGACACTGGACCAGAACACTGTAACTTCCTCTGTAATAACTGTGTGTTTGTAGTGGTGTGAAAAGACACTGGACCAGAACACTGTAACTTCCTCTGTAATAACTGTGTGTTTGTAGTGGTGTGAAAAGACACTGGACCAGAACACAGTAACTTCCTCTGTAATGTCTGTGTGTTTGTAGTGGAGTGAAAAGACACTGGACCAGAACACTGTAACTTCCTGTGTAATAACTGTGTGTTTGTAGTGGTGTGAAAAGACACTGGACCAGAACACTGTAACTTCCTCTGTAATAACTGTGTGTTTGTAGTGGTGTGAAAAGACACTGGACCAGAACACAGTAACTTCCTGTGTAATAACTGTGTGTTTGTAGTGGTGTGAAAAGACACTGGACCAGAACACTGTAACTTCCTCTGTAATAACTGTGTGTTTGTAGTGGTGTGAAAAGACACTGGACCAGAACACTGTAACTTCCTCTGTAATGTCTGTGTGTTTGTAGTGGTGTGAAAAGACACTGGACCAGAACACAGTAACTTCCTCTGTAATGTCTGTGTGTTTGTAGTGGTGTGAAAAGACACTGGACCAGAACACTGTAACTTCCTCTGTAATAACTGTGTGTTTGTAGTGGTGTGAAAAGATATAAAACCCCTAGTTTCAGTATGAATGTCATCATGAAACCTGCAGTTGTCATGAGAGAGAGAGAGAGAGAGAGAGAGAGAGAGAGAGAGAGAGAGAGAGAGAGAGAGAGAGAGAGAGAGAGAGAGAGAGAGAGAGAGAGAGAGAGAGAGAGAGAGAGAGAGAGAGAGAGAGAGAGAGAGAGAGAGAGAGAGAGAGAGAGTTGTGGAGAAGGACACGGTGGGAAAGAGAGACACCTAAACAGGACCAAGAGAAACCACCCTCCATCTCTCTCTCTCTTCGCCTCCATCACTCTATCTCTCTCTCCTCATCTCTCCATCTCTCCCTCTCCTCACCTTACGGAAGCATTTTCATACTTGTGTCCATTGTTTTCAGTGGCACCAACCACCACAACAGCAACAGCAGCAACAACAACAGACCAACCCACAACTAAATTAATCCCATCATCATCATCATCACTCAACGGATCTGGTAAATAAACGTTTACATATTTAGATGCCTGAGTATCACTTTGGTTAGTGTTAGACATGTCTGTATGTAGTGTTATGATATGAGGGGTAGGTTAGAGTAACAGTAGGTTTGTCTAATCGGTTACGTAACTGTGTGTGTGTGTGTGTGTGTGTGTGTGTGTGTGTGTGTGTGTGTGTGTGTGTGTGTGTGTGTGTGTGTGTGTGTGTGTGTGTGTGTGTGTGTGTGTGTGTGTGTGTGTGTGTGTGTGTGTGTGCGTGTGTGCGTGTGTGTGTGTGTGTGTGTGCGTGTGTGTTTTCCAGGTACCTCAGTGGTCATCATGGTGTCTGTTAGTCTGGTAGTGTTACTGCTGGTGATCAGCCTGATCATAGTCTACAGATGGAAATACAACAAGGCCACAGGTGAGTGTCTGACCCCTGCTGTATTCTGGTGGAAGTGCATCTCTCTCTCTCTCTCTCTCTCTCTCTCTCTCTCTCTCTCTCTCTCTCTCTCTCTCTCTCTCTCTCTCTCTCTCTCTCTCTCTCTCTCTCTCTCTCTCTCTCTCTCTCTCTCTCTCTCTCTCTCTCTCTCTCTCTCTCTCTCTCTCTTTCTCTCTCTCTCTCTCTCTCTCTCTCTCTCTCAATTCAATTCAATTCAAGGGGCTTTATTGGCATGGGATACATGTGTTAACATTGCCAAAGCAAGTGAGGTAGATATTATACAAAAGTGAAATAAACAATACAAATTAACAGTAAACATTACACATACAGAAGTTTCAAAACAATAAAGACATTACAAATGTTATATTATAAATATACAGTGTTGTAACAATGTACAAATGGATAAAGCACACAAGTTAAAATAAATAAGCATAAATATGGGTTGTATTTACAATGGTGTTTGTTCTTCACTGGTTGCCCTTTTCTTGTGGCAACAGGTCACAAATCTTGCTGCTGTGATGGCACACTGTGGAATTTCTCCCAGTAGATATGGGAGTTTATCAAAATTGGATTTGTTTTCAAATTCTTTGTGGATCTGTGTAATCTGAGGGAAATATGTCTCTCTAATATGGTCATACATTGGGCAGGAGGTTAGGAAGTGCAGCTCAGTTTCCACCTCATTTTGTGGGCAGTGTGCACATAGCCTGTCTTCTCTTGAGAGCCATGTCTGCCTACGGCGGCCTTTCTCAATAGCAAGGCTATGCTCACTGAGTCTGTACATAGTCAAAGCTTTCCTTAAGTTTGGGTCAGTCACAGTGGTCAGGTATTCTGCCACTGTGTACTCTCTGTTTAGGGCCAAATAGCATTCTAGTTTGCTCTGTTTTTTTGTTAATTCTTTCCAATGTGTCAAGTAATTATCTTTTTGTTTTCTCATGATTTGGTTGGGTCTAATTGTGCTGTTGTCCTGGGGCTCTGTGGGGTGTGTTTGTGTTTGTGAACAGAGCCCTAGGACCAGCTTGCTTAGGGGACTCTTCTCCAAGTTCATCTCTCTGTAGGTGATGGCTTTGTTATGGAAGGTTTGGGAATCGCTTCCTTTTAGGTGGTTGTAGAATTTAACTAATTTATTTAATATTCTCTCTCTCTCTCTCTCTCTCTCTCTCTCTCTCGCTCTCTCTCTCTCCCTGCCTCCGTCCTCTCTCTCTGTCACTCTCTCTGTCACTCTCTCTCTCTCTCTCTCTCCCTGCCTCCGTCCTCTCTCTCTGTCACTCTCTCTCTCTCTCTCTCTCCCTGCCTCCGTCTTCTCTCTCTCTATCTCTCTTTCCTAATCTCTCTCCCTGCCTCCGTCCTCTCTCTCTGTCACTCTCTCTCTCTCTCTCTCTCTCTCTCCCTGCCTCCGTCCTCTCTCTCTCTATCTCTCTTTCCTAATCTCTCTCCCTGCCTCCGTCCTCTCTCTCTGTCACTCTCTCTGTCACTCTCGCTCTCTCTCTCTCTCTCTCTCAATTCAATTCAATTCAAGGGGCTTTATTGGCATGGGAAACATATGTTAACATTGCCAAAGCAAGAGAGGTAGATAATATACCAAGTGAAATAAACTATACAAATTTACAGTAAATATTACACTCACAGAAGTTTCAAAAGAATAAAGACATTACAAATGTCATGTTATGTATATATACAGTGTTGTAACGATCTACAAATGGTTAATGTACAAAAGGGAAAATAAATAAGCATAAATAAAATAATATGGGTTGTATTTACAATGGTGTTTGTTCTTCACTGGTTGACCTTTTCTTGTGGTAACAGGTCACAATCTTGCTGCAGTGATGGAGCACTGTGGTATTTCACCCAGTAGTTTATCAGGGGTTTGTTCTCTCTCTCTCTCTCTCTCTCTGAGTAATGTGTGTGTGTTGTGTTCCACAGGATCTGTCTCTTCAACACACAGAGTGAGTCCAGACACAGGAATCAATGAAGGGGTCAGTGTATTGTGTTTGTTAGTTTTTGTGTCTGAGGGATGTCATTAAGTGATGTCATTAAGTGATGTCATTGAGTGATGTCATTGAGTGTGTTTTATCTGTTGTGTTTGTGAGTGTCGTACTATTCTCTCCTCCTCCTCTCCAGGGTTGTCATGGTGACGGTGACTATGAAGAGATAATGGAGCGCCCCCTAAGGTCAGACTCAGGCGCTGCGACCTCCACCATCGACACCACCGCCAACTTACCCACAAGTCACTCTGACTCTCTCCACTACGCCAGCGTCAACTTCCACAAGAACCCCAGTGGCCCCAACGAAGCCACTGACACCATCACTAAAGAGGGCAGCTGCCCCAATGAAGCCACCGCTGCCATTACTACAAAGGGCACTTCATCATGTGACTATGCTACTGTGAACAAAAGCCCCGCCTACTCTACTGTCAATCATCCACACAGCTGCTCTGAGGCACCTCCCATCTACTCCACAATCAGCAAACCCAGAGACACTTGAGTCACTGGCGACCAATCACAAGATACATACACTCACTGGCGACCAATCACAAGATACATACACTCACTGTCGACCAATCACAAGAGACATATTTTAACTATATGCGCTGACCTCTATTTTTAGCAAATTTCTCTTTTACTTTTTATTTTTATTTCTCTCTCTCGCTCTGCTGGTCTCTTTCTCTCTCTCTCTACTTCCTCTCTACTTCCTGTTCTCTCACTGACAGTTTGCATGTTTTGTCTGGGTGAGCGGAGGTTTCACTTGATGGGCAATTTAGGAGCCCGGCGGCGAACTCTGAATGCCCTGCTCAAAACTGACAGCGAATCTCAATAAAGAGGTGGAGTCAACAAACTCCGCCTTCGCAGTTTAAGTTGTTCTATTGGTTTACTGAGATCTCAGTAGCTTGTCTGTTATGTGATGACATCATTCATTAAGGGGGAGTTGGGTTGTAGAGGAGGGATGTTTCTTCTGTTCAGAAACTCATCTGTTGAGTTGATCATTTACAAAGACTGTATTTGGATCAATGAAATGTCAGAAAAAAGTTATAAAATATATTGATGTGTACTTTAACTATAATGTCATCATCTCAACAATGTGTTCCTCCTCTGCTGAAACAAACATGGTAACTTTAGAACAGAGAAGTTGACAGTTTTCACACTTAGTCAGCACAGCTAGCTGAGTTCTCTTGTCGTTTAGAAGTCTAACATCCGGCCGGATTAAACGAGTTTCACTCTGCAGCACATATAGACCTGCAGACACTGAAGTAATTTCAGAGCCAGGATATGTAGGCTAATGCCCACCCCCCCCACCACCACCGTTGCCCTCATCACTATCTCCATCTGTCTGACATGTAGAGAGGTGAGTGGGGTGTGATGTCAGAGGAGGGAGGAGCTTTCTACAGAGGAAGAAAGAACACTTCAGAATCCCCCTGCTGTCAAACACTGTCTGACTGGTGATGGATTAGTAGGACTGAGAGTAGCTGACAGAGAAGCTGTTGTGGACCTGGGCTTGTTGATGCACCAGGTGGTAGTATGGTAACTGTAATAGTAAAGTAACTTTAACAATATATTAACTGTGGTAGTAAAGTAACTTTAATAGTAAAGTAATTGTGATAGTAAAGTAACTTTAACAGTATAGTAACTTTAACAGTATAGTAACTGTGATAGTAAAGTAACTTTAACAGTATAGTAACTGTGGTAGTAAAGTAACTTTAACAGTATAGTAACTGTGATAGTAAAGTAACTTTAAAAGTATAGTAATTGTGGTAGTAAAGTAACTTTAACAGTATAGTAACTGTGTTAGTAAAGTGACTTTAACAGTATAGTAACTGTGGTAGTAAAGTAACTTTAACAGTATAGTAACTGTGCTAGTAAAGTAACTTTAACAGTATAGTAACTGAGGAGTAACTGTCCAGAATGAAGATACTCCATGTTGTCTCCTGCTGTCTCCTCTCAGGTGAGTTATGTCTGTCTGTCTGTCTGTCTGTCTGTCTGTCTGTCTGTCTGTCTGTCTGTCTGTCTGTCTGTCTGTCTGTCTGTCTGTCTGTCTGTCTGTCTGTCTGTCTGTCTGTCTGTCTGTCTGTCTGTCTGTCTGTCTGTCTGTCTGTCTGTCTGTCTGTCTGTCTGTCTGTCTGTCTGTCTGTCTGTCTGTCTGTCTGTCTGTCTGTCTGTCTGTCTTTCTGCCCTCCTTTCTGCTCTCCTGTCTGCCTGTCTGTCTGTCTGTCTGTCCTCCTATCTGCTTGTCTGTCTGCCTGTCTGTAGTCTGTATCAGTTTCTATAGTACTAGACTGGATACTGTCGATAGTCTGTATCAGTTTCTATAGTACTAGACTGGATACTGTCTGTAGTCTGTATCAGTTTCTATAGTACTAGATTGTGTACTGTCTGCAGTCTGTATCAGTTTCTATAGTACTAGACTGGATACTGTCTGTAGTCTGCATCAGTTTCTATAGTACTAGATTGTGTACTGTCTGCAGTCTGTATCAGTTTCTATATTACTAGACTGGATACTGTCTGGATGATATAATATACTAAGATAATGATTTGTCTATAAGGAGCCAGAATGTGATACACTAGAGATATGATCAGATGATATATCTGCATA
This sequence comes from Salvelinus namaycush, assembly GCF_016432855.1. Classification (NCBI taxonomy): domain Eukaryota; kingdom Metazoa; phylum Chordata; class Actinopteri; order Salmoniformes; family Salmonidae; genus Salvelinus; species Salvelinus namaycush. Next base: position 119,105 of record NW_024060353.1, read on the forward strand.
TTCATGGTAGAATGTACTGAACTTAAAAAGGTTCTCTCACCTCTCTGTTGATGGGTACAGTTCAAGTTTTAATGTCACCTACAGAAGTAGACTGAAATGCCTTTCTTGTAGCTCTAAACCTAACAATGCACTAATCAATAACAATGTAATACTATAAATAACATGAGGTGGAAAGAAATACACCATCATTCCAGATAAGGAATAATAAGAACAGTATAAAGTTGTTGGGGGACAGGTCCTCTTTAGTGAGCGTGTGTTTCTGTTTTACAGCTCTCTGTGTTGTGGAGTCAGTCATCACCAAGGTGACTGGAGTTGTTGGGGGACAGGTCCTCTTTAGTGAGCGTGTGTTTCTGTTTTACATCTCTCTGTGTTGTGGAGTCAGTCATCACCAAGGTGACTGGAGTTGTTGGGGGACAGGTCCTCTTTAGTGAGCGTGTGTTTCTGTTTTACATCTCTCTGTGTTGTGGAGTCAGTCATCACCAAGGTGACTGGAGTTGTTGGGGGACAGGTCCTCTTTAGTGAGCGTGTGTTTCTGTTTTACAGCTCTCTGTGTTGTGGAGTCAGTTATCACCAAAGTGACTGGAGTTGTTGGGGGACAGGTCACAATTCAGTGCTCATATGCAGATAAATGGTTTGGAAAAAGCAATGGCAAGTACTTCTGTGGGAAGAAATGTGACAGTTACAATGACATTCTGGTTCAAACTCAGAAGAACAAGAACTATATTGAGAGAGGAAGATATTCCATACATGACAAAAGAAATGCAGACTTCACTGTTACCATCAAGAACCTGATGAAGTCAGACTCTGGAACCTACTGGTGTGGACTGGACAGATCTATAAAAGATTCATACCAAGAGGTGCATCTCACAGTTACAGATGGTAAGTTAACACTCAATCACAGTTGTCTTGACAAATTCAGAGCTTAATGTTTGTTACAGGCTTCATGACTTCATTAGAGAAAAGCAAAATGATGACAGTATTTGTGGATGACTGTTCATTTGTTTTACACACAGCTCCTCTTAAATTGTCAACGGTCACCTCCAGACCTCATGTCTCCACAACAATCCTGCCATCTGGAGACATCAGTGTTGGTCCTTCACAGAGAGCAGGTATAATGGACTTGTCCCTTGCCATCATTATTTTACCTTCAGACAACTTTAATATGCTGCTATAGACAGAAACAACAATATCTGGTCACACATTAGACAAATCTCACTACCTCTCTCTCTCTCTCTCTCAATTTTCAATTCAATTAGCTTTATTGGCATGACATAACAAAGTACATATTGCCAAAGCTTATTTTGGATATTTACAACAAAACAACAACAAAAAAAAAAATGAGAATCAAAATTGTCAACGGGACAACAGTAACAACAATAACCAAGTGTCAAAATAACCATACATTGAACAATAACAAATAACATACAGTAGAGTACATGTGCAGGTTGATTGGTCTGTCAGACACTGTCCCTCAACTTATGGCAGGCAACAATGTAGTGCGCTGCCAACCCACAGCTCTCTGCGTCCTCCCCCAACAGGACGGGTAGCCTACTCTCATCAGAGAGGTCTTTGAAACCTTGAATAAAGGTTTCAAATTTGGGGAAATGACACTCTCTAATTGTTTTATATTTTTGACATTTTGTCAGGAAATGCAGCTCCGTCTCAGGTTCTGCTATTGTGCAGTGGTTGCACAGCCTTTCCTCTACAGGGAGCCAGGTTTTCCTGTGTCTACCCTTCTCAATGGCAAGGCTGTGCTCACTGAGCCTGTACTTTGTCATGGTTTTGATCAGTAACCACGGTCAAATATTTAGCCACGGTGTACTGTCGATTTAGGGCCAGATAGCACTGCATTTTGCTTTTGTTTTGTTTTGACTGTGTTGTAATTTGGTTTATTCTGATTGATTGGATGTTCTGGTCCTGAGGCTTCAGTGTGTTAGTAGAACAGGTTTGTGACCTCAGCCCCAGGACCAGCTGGATGAGGGGACTATTTTCTTTGCTCAGCTCTTGGCATTGCAGGGCTTGGTCATGATATGAGAGGGGGTCACTGTATTTTAGATGTTTCCAAAACTTAATTGCTCTTTTTTGAGTTTTTATTATTAGTGGATATTGGCCTAATTCTGCCCTGCATGCATTGTTTGTAGTTTTCCTCTGGACATGTAGGAGAATCTTACAGAACTCTGCATGCAGGGTTTCAATGGGGTGTGTGTCCCATTTGATGAAATCTTGTTTTGCAAGTGGACCCCACACCTCGCTGCCATAAAGTGCAATTGGTTCAATGACATATTCAATTAGTTTTAGCCACATTTTAATAGGTATTTCAACTTCCCTCTAGGCAGGTGTCGAGGAGCCTTGCTCTGACCGCACACCGACCAGGAGGAGACATAAAACCTCAAGTCCTTGGCCAAAGTGGGCCACCAATACCTCCCCCTAAGACTCCGCACTGTCCTCTCAATACCAGGATGACCCGAAGAGGGTAGCGTATGGGCCCATCGAATCAAACGATCACGAACACCAAGCGGCACGTACTGAACACCCGCTGGACACTGAGGAGGTGCAGGTTCCAACCATAACGCCTGCTCGATTTCCGCGTCCACCTCCCATACCACCGGTGCTATCAGACATGAAGCTGGAAGGATGGGAGTAGGATCGATGGACCGCTCCTCTGTGTCATAGAGCAGGGACAGCGCGTCAGCCTTAGTATTAAGGGAGCCTGGCCTATAGGAGATCGTGAACTGAAATCTGGTAAAAAACATTGCCCACCTTGCCTGACACGGATTCAATCTCCTCGCTGCCCGGATATACTCGAGATTACGATGGTCAGTCCAGATGAGGAAAGGGTGCCTGGCTCCCTCAAGCCAATGTCTCCACACCTTTAGAGCTTTTACCACAGCGAACAACTCCCGGTCCCCCACATCATAGTTCCGCTCCGCCGGACCGAGCTTCCTCGAGAAGAAAGTGCAGGGGCGGAGTTTCGGTGGAGTGCCCGAGCGCTGTGACAGCACGGCTCCAACCCCAGCCTCGGACGCGTCCACCTCCACTATAAACGCCAAAGAGGGGTCCGGATGAGCCAGCACGGGAGCGTCAGTGAACAGCTCCTTCAGACGACTGAAGGCTCTGTCCGCCTCCGCTGACCACCGCAAGCCTGCCGGTCCCCCCTTCAGCAGTGAGGTAATGGGAGCAGCTACCTGACCACAACCCCGGATAAACCTCCGGTAGTAATTGGAAAACCCTAAAAACCGCTGCACCTCCTTTACCGTGGTCGGACTCGGCCAATTACGCACGGCTGTAACGCGGTCACACTCCATCACCACCCCAGAGGTGGAAATGCGATAACCCAGGAAGGAAACGGCTTGTTTGGAGAACACACATTTCTCAGCCTTGACGTACAGGTCATGCTCCAGCAGTCGCCCAAGTACCTTACGCACCAGAGACACATGCGCGGCGCGTGTGGCAGAATAGATAAGTATATCATCGATATACACCACCACACCCTCCCCATGCAGGTCTCTGAGAATCTCGTCTACGAAAGATTGAAAGACGGCTGGAGCATTTTTCAACCCATACGGCATGACGAGGTACTCATAATGGCCAGATGTGGTACTAAACGCGGTCTTCCACTCATCTCCCTCCCGGATACGCACCAAATTATACGCGCTCCTAAGGTCCAGTTTTGTGAAAAAACGCGCTCCGTGAAATTATTCTACCGCCGTGGCGATGAGAGGTAGAGGGTAACTAAACCCCACTGTGATGGAATTTAGACCTCTATAATCAATGCACGGACGCAGACCTCCCTCCTTTTTCTTCACAAAAAAGAAACTCGAGGAGACGGGTGACGTGGAGGGCCGAATGTACCCCTGTCCCAGAGATTCAGTGATGTATGTCTCAATAGCCACTGTCTCCTCCTGGGACAACGGGTACACATGACTCCTGGGAAGTGCAGCGTTTACTTGGAGGTTTATCGCGCAATCCCCTCGTCGATGAGGTGGTAATTGGGTCGGCTTCTTTTTAGAGAAAGCGATAGCCAAATCGGCATATTCAGAGGGAATGCACACAGTGGAAACCTGGTCTAAACTCTTTACCGTCGTCGCACCTACGGAAACTCCTATACACCTGCCTGAACACTCCTCTGACCACCCTCGGAGAGCCCCCTGTTTCCATGAAATCTCAGGATTGTGATTAGCCAGCCAGGGAATCCCCAGCACCACTGGAAACGCAGGTGAATCAATAAGGAAGAGACTAATCCGCTCCTTATGATCCCCCTGCGTCACCATTTCCAGTGGAACCGTGGCCTCCCTGACCAGCCCTGACCCTAATGGTCGGCTATCTAAGGACTGCAAGGGGAAGGGTTGATCTAGCGGCACCAGCGGAATTCCTAGCCTTAACGCGAGTCCACGATCCATAAAGTTCCCAGCTGCACCTGAATCGACTAGCGCCTTATGCTGGAGAGAGGGAGAAAACTCAGAGAAAGAAATTAGTAAGAACATGTGACCAACAGGGAGCTCTGGGTGAGTCTGGTGCTGACTCACCTGGGGTGACCGAGAAGTGCTCTGCCTGCCCTCTCGACTCTCAGACGAGCTCCTCCAGCACCGATCGGCAGAGTCCTCTCCGACCACACCTGGTGCAGGAGGAGCCTCCTCCTCCGGTCCCCCTCGATGCGGCACCCCCCTAACTCCATAGGGATTGGAGCGGGAGGGCCAGGAGGTGGAACTAACAGGGCCTGTTCTGGATGCCCGTGGGCAGCCAGCAGGTTGTCCAGTCGGATGAACATGTCAATGAGTTTGTCGAGGGAGAGGGTGGCGTCCCGACAAGCTAGCTCCCTGTGGACGTCCTCCCGGAGGCTACATCGATAGTGGTCCATCAGGGCCCTGTCGTTTCACCCCGCTCCAGCGGCCAAGGTCCGGAACTCCAGCGCGAAGTCCTGCGCGCTCCTCGTCTCCAGTCTCAGGTGAAACAGCCGTTCACCCGCCGCTCGGCCCTCTGGTGGGTGGTCGAACACGGCCCGGAACCGGCGGGTGATCTCGGGGTAGTGGTCCCTCGCCGAGTCTGGGCCATTCCACACTGCGTTGGCCCACTCCAGGGCTCCAGAGGAGACCACTCCTCTCTCATCGGTCCATTCTCTCCATCATTTGATCCATTGCTGACCCGATTCGGTGGAGAATGGCCGTATGATGAAGGACACGCTCCTCCCTGGATGGGCGAGGGGGTGCAGCTGCTCCTGCTGACTCCATGATTATGGTGCGGGCTTCTGTCACACAGCCAGGAGTGGTGGGTGCGGAGTCAAGCGCAGAGAGCAGAGGATAATGGGGGAAACCAAACTTTATCCAAAATAAACGCCCAAAACAACAGGCGATAATCAAAAGTGTCCAACCCAAAACTGGGCACAAACAGACAGGGAACACATCACGCAACAAAACTCGACTGACATAAAACAAGCACGCACAAAAGCAGGCGGGTCTAACAGGCTTAAATAGTCCTGAATCAAAACTCAAACACGAAACAGGTGCAACCAATAAGACATAACAAACAGAAAAGGAAAAGGGGATCGGTGGCAGCTAGTAGACCGTCGACGACGACCGCCGAGCGCCACCCGAACAGGAAGGGGAGCCACCTTCGGTGGGAGTCGTGACATTGGAATACTATATTAATATCTAAGGGGCATTTTTCTTACATTTAGAGGATTTGAGGACTCTATATTAATATCTAAGGGTGTCACGTTCTGACCTTAGTTCCTTTGTTATGTCCTTATTTTAGTTTGGTCAGGGCGTGAGTTGGGGTGTTGTTTTTTCCATGTTTTGTTCTGTTGTTCTATTTCTATGTGTTTGGCATAGTATGGTTCTCAATCAGAGAAAGGTGTCAGTCGTTGTCTCTGATTGGGAGCCATGTTTAGGTAGCCTGTTTTTCATTGTGTTGGTGTGGGTGATTATATTTTCTGTTCTGTGTTTTGCTTCACCGTACAGGACTGTTCGTTTGTCGTTTTATTGTTTTTGTTCAGTGTTCAGTATTCTTATTAAAACAATATGGACACTTACCACGCTGCGCCTTGGTCCTCCTCTTCTTCCACCCACAACGAGCGTTACAAAGGGGCATTTGTCTTACATTTAGAGGATTGGAGGACTCTATATTCATATCTAAGGGGCATTTTCCGTTCGGATCTGTGAGAATATCTGAGAATATCTAAGGGGCTTTTATATAATTCTAAATTAATTAATAATAATCACTTTGTTTAATAAAAAGTAACACTATTTTGGAGATTTCGTTTTCATTTAACCTAGAGTGAGCGAGAAAAAGGCAATTCTTGAACACGGGGTGAGGCATTCTCACTAATTTGTAAATAAAGCCAGTTATTTAGAATGATTTATTTCTGAAAAAACATAACTTGATTATTTAGCAGACATCACTTGCTTATATTCAGTCAACACATATCTTAATGAATATCATGGAATATTTGAACATTTTTATTTCTCCCTGCTTGTCTCAGAGCAGCATGAAACGGTGCTGAAATAGACGTCCACAGCGGGAAGGCTATGTATTCTGTGCCCACTCGTGGTATCTCTCTTCGGTTCCCTGGAATAGCAGAACAGCAGAACGGTCCTTGCTGTGCCTGGTGAGCAGTTCAAGTCAACTTCTGTTTTAGAAGAGAAATGTAAATGTCAGGGTGAACCGAAAACCTGACGAACGCGCCACGTACTGTATGTTGACTCTGCCTGTCGGAGGTGGAGTTCCAGAGCTCACAGGGGTGCCTGGCATGGATTGCGACTCCATCTCGTTCCTTTTCAACTCGTGAGTGAGTCAATGACTATTCAAGCCATTGACTCACTGATGAATGAAGATGATGAGCGATCGGCAAAGTCAATCTGTAATCTGCGGGCATCACGGCTCTGTAAGAAATGCTTTGTATATATATATATATATAACAAAACATTAACCATGTGTGTTTGCTTGTTTTGTAATGTTCTGTAGTTTCGACCCAATGATTCGTCTGACATTTGCATGATGAGCTACATTCTTTATTGTAACCACAATGTCACACATTATTTGTATCTACCTTTCCAATTACTTTTAGAGTTTGGGAATTACAAATGTGCGCTTTCTTTTTAGTTACATTGTTTTCGTTAGAACGTGCAGACTTTTTTTCTTTAAATGATTGTTTTTTGTAGGATGCTACATTTTTGACCAGTTGCAATTATAAGTAGACCTAATTTAAAAAATCCTACTTCTATTAGGCTGTTAAGCCTCATAGCCTACCTCAGCCAGTTCAGTTATTTTATATAGGTCTAGGCTGTTAAGCCTCATAGCCTACCTCAGCCAGTTCAGTTATTTTATACAGGTCTAGGCTGTTAAGCCTCATAGCCTACCTCAGCCAGTTCAGTTATTTTATATAGGTCTAGGCTGTTAAGCCTCATAGGCTACCTCAGCCAGTTCAGTTATTTTATACAGGTCTAGGCTGTTAAGCCTCATAGCCTACCTCAGCCAGTTCAGTTATTTTATATAGGTCTAAGCTGTTAAGCCTCATAGCCTACCTCAGCCAGTTCAGTTATTTTATATAGGTCGAAGCTGTTAAGCCTCATAGCCTACCTCAGCCAGTTCAGTTATTTTATATAGGTCTAGGCTGTTAAGCCTCATAGCCTACCTCAGCCAGTTCAGTTATTTTATATAGGTCTAGGCTGTTAAGCCTCATAGCCTACCTCAGCCAGTTCAGTTATTTTATATAGGTCTAGGCTGTTGTTTGTAAAGTCAAATACAAAATTCTAAAGGCACTCGCACATCTGAGCTATCTTTTCTGCAGGTGCCATGGCAACAGCCGGATAAGATGAGGAAAAAGAAGAAGGAACCTGCACACTGCTCTTGATCATATCACTGATCTTTAATAAGCCTTACGTATCGGCCTCATGGCCTTCGTCAGAGCTTTACGTATCGGCCTCATGGCCTTCCTCAGAGCTTTACGTATCGGCCTCACGGCCTTCGTCAGAGCTTTACGTATCGGCCTCATGGCCTTCCTCAGAGCTTTACGTATCGGCCTCATGGCCTTCCTCAGAGCTTTACGTATCAGCCTCACGGCCTTCCTCAGAGCTTTACGTATCGGCCTCACGGCCTTCCTCAGAGCTTTACGTATCGGCCTCACGGCCTTCGTCAGAGCTTTACGTATCGGCCTCACGGCCTTCGTCAGAGCTTTACGTATCGGCCTCACGGCCTTCGTCATGACTTTTGTGAGTTTTTAAATTAGCATCCTTATGTAGACCTAGCCACACCCAAATCCGTTCCACGCATCGAAAGGGGTTGAGGGGCGAAGGAAAAAGTGCTACCAAATATAACAATATGAATTTCATAAATATTCAATATTTCAATATTCAATATTAAGTGTGTACATAAAACATATTAAACACGTCTGTTAAACCACAATGAGGACCACGACCTACCAAGCAAGTTTTCATAAATCATTGGGTACAGTGCAAGGAAAACATCAGAGTAATCTGAAATAGGGGCATAATTCATGTTCAAATTTAAAACATAACATACATAGGCATTTCATCATTAAGACCTTTAGGAAAAATAATGTCTGCAGGGTAAAAATCCCCAAACATTCTGGCTGATTTTATTTTGTGGCTGTCAGTTGGCATGGACCTGTTATGCTGGTGAATGAGGACCCAAAAGCGACTTAATAGAAACAGAGTCTTTATTCCAGTCTTAAACAAACAAAGAAACTCCTGGATAATATCATAGGTTAATCCAAAACAGGAAACTGAAATCCTCTCGTCAGTAGAGAGGAACGACTGGAGACGCGACCACAGACTGCAGGTCGCTTCAGGAAGGCACAGGCCGTAGCTGACATAGACACCTGCTCACACGCAGCATCTGAAGAAGGCAAAAACACGACAGGGCGGAACAAGGACACAGGACAGCAAACATCAAACATGAATCCGACAAGGACAGAAGCAGAAAACAGAGGGAGAAATAGGGACTCTAATCAGAGGGCAAAATAGGGGACAGGTGTGAAAGAGTAAATGAGGTAGTTTAGGAGAATGAGAAACAGCTGGGAGCAGGAACGGAACGATAGAGAGAGAGAGCGAGAGAGGGAGAGAGGGAGGGGGAGAGAGAGGGATAGAAAGAGGGAAAGAACCTAATAAGACCAGCAGAGGGAAGCACAGGGACAAGACATGATGATCAATGACAAAACATGACAGTACCCCCCCACTCACCGAGCGCCTCCTGGCGCACTCGAGGAGGAACCCTGGCGGCAACGAAGGAAATCATCAATCAACGAACGGTCCAGCACGTCCCGAGATGGAACCCAACTCCTCTCCTCAGGACCGTAACCCTCCCAATCTACTAAGTACTGGTGACCACGTCCCCGAGAACGCATGTCCATGATCTTCCGTACCTTGTAAATAGGTGCGCCCTCGACAAGGACGGGGGGGGGAGGGAAGACGAATGGGGGCGCGAAGAAAAGGCTTGACACAGGAGACATGGAAGACAGGGTGGACGCGACGAAGATGTCGCGGAAGAAGCAGTCGCACAGCGACAGGATTGACGACCTGAGAGACACGGAACGGACCAATGAACCGCGGAGTCAACTTGCGAGAAGCTGTCGTAAGGGGAAGGTTACGAGTGGAAAGCCACACTCTCTGACCGCGACAATACCTAGGACTCTTAATCCTACGTTTATTGGCGGCTCTCACAGTCTGCGCCCTGTAACGGCAAAGTGCAGACCTGACCCTCCTCCAGGTGCGCTCACAACGTTGGACAAAAGCCTGAGCGGAGGGAACGCTGGACTCGGCGAGCTGGGACGAGAACAGAGGAGGCTGGCACCCAAGACTACTCTGAAACGGAGATAGCCCGGTAGCAGACGAAGGAAGCGAGTTGTGAGCGTACTCTGCCCAGGGGAGCTGTTCTGCCCAAGACGCAGGGTTTCGAAACGAAAGGCTGCGTAATATGCGACCAATCGACTGATTGGCCCTTTCTGCTTGACCGTTAGACTGGGGATGAAACCCGGAAGAGAGACTGACAGAAGCACCAATCAAACGACAGAACTCCCTCCAAAACTGTGACGTGAATTGCGGGCCTCTGTCTGAAACGGCGTCTAACGGGAGACCATGAATTCTGAACACATTCTCAATGATGATTTGTGCCGTCTCCTTAGCGGAAGGAAGCTTAGCGAGGGGAATGAAATGTGCCGCCTTAGAGAACCTATCGATAACCGTAAGAATCACAGTCTTCCCCGCAGACGAAGGCAGACCGGTAATAAAGTCTAAGGCGATGTGAGACCATGGTCGAGAAGGAATGGGAAGCGGTCTGAGACGACCGGCAGGAGGAGAGTTACCTGACTTAGTCTGCGCGCAGTCCGAACAAGCAGCCACGAAACGGCGCGTGTCACGCTCCTGAGTAGGCCACCAAAACCGCTGGCGAATAGAAGCAAGCGTACCCCGAACGCCGGGGTGGCCAGCTAACTTGGCAGAGTGAGCCCACTGAAGAACAGCCAGACGAGTAGAGACAGGAACGAACAGAAGGTTACTAGGACAAGCGCGCGGCGACGCAGTGTGAGTGAGTGCTTGCTTTACCTGTCTCTCAATTCCCCAGACAGTCAACCCGACAACACGCCCTTCAGGGAGAATCCCCTCGGGGTCGGTAGAAGCCACAGAAGAACTAAAGAGACGGGATAAGGCATCAGGCTTGGTGTTCTTATTTCCCGGGCGATAAGAAATCACGAACTCGAAACGAGCGAAAAACAACGCCCAACGAGCTTGACGTGCATTAAGTCGTTTGGCAGAACGGATGTACTCAAGGTTCTTATGGTCAGTCCAAACGACAAAAGGGACGGTCGCCCCCTCCAACCACTGTCGCCATTCGCCTATGGCTAAGCGGATGGCGAGCAGTTCGCGGTTACCCACATCATAGTTGCGTTCTGATGGCGACAGGCGATGAGAAAAGTAAGCGCAAGGATGGACCTTATCGTCAGAATGGAAGCGCTGAGACAGAATGGCTCCCACGCCCACCTCTGAAGCGTCAACCTCGACAATGAATTGTTTAGTGACGTCAGGAGTAACAAGGATAGGGGCGGAAGTAAAACGCTTCTTGAGGAGATCAAAAGCTCCCTGGGCGGAACCGGACCACTTAAAGCAAGTCTTGACAGAAGTCAGAGCTGTGAGAGGGGCAGCCACTTGACCGAAATTACGAATGAAACGCCGATAGAAATTAGCGAAACCGAGAAAGCGCTGCAACTCGACACGTGACTTAGGGACGGGCCAATCGCTGACAGCCTGGACCTTAGCGGGATCCATCTGAATGCCTTCAGCGGAAATAACAGAACCGAGAAATGTGACAGAGGAGACATGAAAGGCGCACTTCTCAGCCTTCACGTAGAGACAATTCTCTAAAAGGCGCTGGAGTACACGTCGAACGTGCTGAACATGAATCTCGAGTGACGGTGAAAAAATCAGGATATCGTCAAGGTAAACGAAAACAAAGATGTTCAGCATGTCTCTCAGTACGTCATTAACTAATGCCTGAAAGACAGCTGGAGCATTAGCGAGACCGAACGGCAGAACCCGGTATTCAAAATGCCCTAACGGAGTGTTAAACGCCGTTTTCCACTCGTCCCCCTCTCTGATGCGCACGAGATGGTAAGCGTTACGAAGGTCCAACTTAGTAAAAAACCTGGCTCCCTGCAGAATCTCGAAGGCTGACGACATAAGGGGAAGCGGATAACGATTCTTAACCGTTATGTCATTCAGCCCTCGATAATCCACGCAGGGGCGCAGAGTACCGTCCTTCTTCTTAACGAAAAAAAACCCCGCTCCGGCGGGAGAGGAAGAAGGCACCACGGTACCGGCGTCGAGAGAAACAGACAGATAATCCTCGAGAGCCTTACGTTCGGGAGCCGACAGAGAGTATAGTCTACCCCGAGGGGGAGTGGTCCCCGGAAGGAGATCAATACAACAATCATACGACCGGTGAGGAGGAAGAGAGTTGGCTCTGGACCGACTGAAGACCGTGCGCAGATCATGATATTCCTCCGGCACTCCTGTCAAATCACCAGGTTCCTCCTGAGTAGAGGGGACAGAAGAAACAGGAGGGATAGCAGACATTAAACACTTCACATGACAAGAAACGTTCCAGGATAGGATAGAATTACTAGACCAATTAATAGAAGGATTATGACATACTAGCCAGGGATGACCCAAAACAACAGGTGTAAAAGGTGAACGAAAAATCAAAAAGGAAATGGTCTCACTGTGGTTACCAGATACTGTGAGGGTTAAAGGTAGTGTCTCACATCTGATACTGGGGAGAAGACTACCATCTAAGGCGAACATGGGCGTGGGCTTCCCTAACTGTCTGAGAGGAATGTCATGTTTCCGAGCCCATGCTTCGTCCATAAAACAACCCTCAGCCCCAGAGTCTATCAAGGCACTGCAGGAAGCAGCCGAACCGGTCCAGCGTAGATGGACCGACAAAGTAGTACAGGATCTTGATGGAGAGACCTGAGTAGTAGCGCTCACCAGTAGCCCTCCGCTTACTGATGAGCTCTGGCTTTTACTGGACATGACATGACAAAATGTCCAGCAGAACCGCAATAGAGACAAAGGCGGGTGGTGATTCTCCGTTCCCTCTCCTTAGTCGAGATGCGAATACCTCCCAGCTGCATGGGCTCAGTCTCTGAGCCGGTGGGAGGAGATGGTTGAGATGCGGAGAGGGGAAACACCGTTAACGCGAGCTCTCTTCCACGAGCTCGGTGACGAAGATCTACCCGTCGTTCTATGCGGATGGCGAGTGCAATCAAAGAGTCCACGCTGGAAGGAACCTCCCGGGAGAGAATCTCATCCTTAACCTCAGCGTGGAGTCCCTCCAGAAAACGAGCGAGCAACGCCGGCTCGTTCCAGTCACTGGATGCAGCAAGAGTGCGAAACTCTATAGAGTAATCCGTTATGGATCGATCACCTTGACATAGGGAAGCCAGGGCCCTGGAAGCCTCCTTCCCAAAAACTGAACGATCAAAAACCCGTATCATCTCCTCTTTAAAGTTCTGATAAACGTTAGAACACTCAGCCCTTGCCTCCCAGATAGCTTTGCCCCACTCCCGAGCCCGACCAGTAAGGAGTGATATGACGTAAGCGATCCGAGCTCTCTCTCTTGAGTATGTGTTGGGCTGGAGAGAGAACACAATATCACACTGGGTGAGAAAGGAGCGACACTCAGTGGGCTGCCCAGAGTAACATGGTGGGTTATTAACCCTAGGTTCCGGAGACTCGGAAGACCAGGAAGTAGCTGGTGGCACGAGACGAAGACTCTGAAACTGTCCTGAGAGATCGGAGACGTGTGCGGCCAGGGTCTCAACGGCATGACGAGCAGCAGACAATTCCTGCTCGTGTCTGCCGAGCATTGCTCCCTGGATCTCGACGGCAGTGTTGCGAGAATCCGTAGTCGCTGGGTCCATTCTTGGTCGGATTCTTCTGTTATGCTGGTGAATGAGGACCCAAAAGCGACTTAATAGAAACAGAGTCTTTATTCCAGTCTTAAACAAACAAAGAAACTCCTGGATAATATCATAGGTTAATCCAAAACAGGAAACTGAAATCCTCTCGTCAGTAGAGAGGAACGACTGGAGACGCGACCACAGACTGCAGGTCGCTTCAGGAAGGCACAGGCCGTAGCTGACATAGACACCTGCTCACACGCAGCATCTGAAGAAGGCAAAAACACGACAGGGCGGAACAAGGACACAGGACAGCAAACATCAAACAAGAATCCGACAAGGACAGAAGCAGAAAACAGAGGGAGAAATAGGGACTCTAATCAGAGGGCAAAATAGGGGACAGGTGTGAAAGAGTAAATGAGGTAGTTTAGGAGAATGAGAAACAGCTGGGAGCAGGAACGGAACGATAGAGAGAGAGAGCGAGAGAGGGAGAGAGGGAGGGGGAGAGAGAGGGATAGAAAGAGGGAAAGAACCTAATAAGACCAGCAGAGGGAAGCACAGGGACAAGACATGATGATCAATGACAAAACATGACAGGACCAATTTATCGTGTAATTAATAGCTGATTCTAAGATTTGTAATTGTTCACGTATATGTTTTTGCTGTTTGTTCTTTGTTATAGAGACAAAAAGATTGGAGAAATGGTTTCTCCACACATCTCCATTCTGGAACGATAACTCTTTGTGTTGTTTGTTTAGTGTGTTGTTTAGATTCTATGGATTCTGCAATTACATTGAGCTGATTTCTGACATGCTGTTCCTTCTTTTTCCTTAGTGTATTTCAGTATTTGTTTTAATGATTCACCCGTAGTGAAGATGTAGACTATGTTTTCTGGGTGTATGTTTTTGATTGGATAGGTTTCTCAATTTCTTTCTTAGGTTTTTGCATTCTTCATCAAATATACTGTTTAGAATTTCTACTGCCAAGGTTACACCTTCACGATTACAGTGAAATGTTTTGTTCAGGAAGTTGTCTGAAAGGGTTTGAATTTGTTGTTGCCTAGTTGTTTTTTTGGTAGGTTTCTACACCACTTTCCTTTAATCTACAGCATTTCTTAATAGTGTGCAGTTCCTTTGGCTTTGATGCCTAATGATTGAGTATTTCTCTACTGTGATTTTGCTGTGATCAGATAGGGGTGTTAGTGGGCTGACTGTGAACGCTCTGAGAGACTCTGGGTTGAGGTCAGTGGTAAATGAATCTACAGTACTGCTGCCAAGGGATGAGCTGTAGGTGTACCTACCATAGGAGTCTCCTCAAGCCAATGACTATGTACATACCCAGCATCTGACAGATCTTTAGTGGTTGTGACCCATTTGTGTTGGTTATTTTGTCATAGTTGTCTTTAGGGGCCATATTTGGGAGGGGATACTGTCACCTCCAGGTAGCTATTTGTCCCCCTGTGTGCTGAGGGTGTCAGGTTCTTGTCCAGTTCTGGGATTTAGGTCCCCACAGACTAGTAGATGTACCTGGGCCTGGAAATGGTTGATCTCTCCCTCTAGGATGGAGAAGCCATCATCGTTAAAGTATGGGGATTCTATTGGGGGGATTTAGGTAGCACACATGAGGACATTTTTCTCTATTGAGTTCAATTCCTTGTTAATTTCTATCCAGATGTAAAATGTTCCAGTTTTGACTAATTTAATAGAGTGGGTTAGGTCTGCTCTATACCAAATTATCATACCCCCTGAGTTTGGTGGATGAGACTACCAGCTCTCTGTAACCTAGAGGGCAACCAGTGGGTCCGTCTCCTCTGTACCATGCTTCTTGTAGGATGACAATGTCTGTATTTCCAGTTTATATGATAAAGTCAGGGTTTCTGCTCTTTAGGCCAAAGGCAGATGACCTCAGACCTTGTATATTCCAGGATGAGATAGTAAAAGCTCTGTGTTCCATAGTGTCTGGTGTTGCCTCTCTCTCTTTCACTTTCCCCCCCCTGTAGATTCTCCATCCATGGACTCTCCTACAAGACAGAGTGAGAGTGCTGTTAAGTGTAATGTCTAGTGATGTAGTGATGATGTAGAGGCCAACAGGAAGTCATGCACTGTTCCTATGGTTACTATGATAAACAAAACACATCATTGGAAATGGTACATAAGGCTCAAATGGGAAATGTAGTCACATATTTAGAAATACATTATTTCTTTATGTCAGTGTATTTATCATTGTGAAATACTTCACTTCTTTATGTCAGTGTATTTATCATTGTGAAATACTTCACTTCTTTATGTCCGTGTATTTATCATTGTGAAATACTTCATTTCTTTATGTCCGTGTATTTATCATTGTGAAATACTTCATTTCTTTATGTCAGTGTACTCATAATTGTGCATAACATCATAGTCTGGTCTTGCATTCAACAGCTCAAGAACATCTTATAATGGTTAGAAGGTTAGAAACCTGAATACCATGTTTGTATGCAGATCACAGGCTTACATTGTAGTGGCTTTTTGACTTTTTGTGTCTCCTTCTTATTGAAATGTCAAAAATGAATATCTACCCTTTATTTGTCCTCCACATTGTTTACTCAATCTTGATTTCTATAAACACAACTATTTGGAACTGAATTAACCAGACATTCATGTGTCGTATTGTTCTAAATAAACTTGGATGAATGGAGAAAAAATCATCTTGCATTCACATGTTTAAGTAAAAGTATATACAGTATAATAAAACAAATCAAACATTCAACGGTTCATTTCTGTCGTTTATCACCCCTCATACCTCCCTGTATTCCAGGTACCTCAGTGGTGATCATTGTGTGTGTGAGTCTGGCTGTGTTGGTGTTTGCTGTCATCCCCCTCATGTTCTACAGGCGCTGGCAACGCAACAAGGATATAGGTGAGATACCATCAAACACACACACACGTCCACTCACTCACGCACACACATGCACATCTAGTTGACACGCACACGTTAGCTCACACACACAAGCACAATCTTGAGCACTCACAAACACACATAGTTATAATATATGTTGTGTTTCAACAGTGTCTAACAGGCCTGATGGAGGAAGCACTGGAGAGGTGAGAGAGAGAGAGAGAGAGTGTATGTATGTATGTGTGTGTGTGTGTGTGTGTGTGTGCATGCATGTGTTTGTGCATGTGTGCGTGTGTGTATGTGTTTAAGTGTGTGTATGTGTTTAGGTGTTTGTGTGTGTGTGTGTGTGTACGTGAGTGAGTGAACACATGTGTTTGTGTGTCTTTCTTCACCTAATGATTTTCCTCACTGTCCAACATGATGAGGATGAGGAGGATGGTGAGGATGAAGAAAGTATAACTTCTACCCAGAATGCAGTGGACCCTCAGCCCGTGTCCAACGCTGACCCAGAATGCATTGCTCATGACCCCGCCCTCTACCAATCAGCCTATCAGGCGCTGGACCAAAAAGCATTGACTGTCTACCAGAGCCTCGACGATGTCACAGCTACTGACTCTGAATAGACTCTGTAGAACTAATTAAAGTCTATTATGTAATTAAGTTCTAATATTTAATTCTATATTCTGTAGTCTGAAGAGAAGAGGTTGTCTGATCGTCTGGTTGTGACACAGTGTTCTTGTTAGCTGGGGTCCAATTCAATTACATTTCATTCCATTTCAATACAGACAATGAATCGCAATTCATCATTGATGACCATCATTTTCCATGTGGACTTTTCAATCAATGAATGGAATTTCACTTAACTCCTTGAATTGACTCAGTTGAAACATATAGTTAATAACTTGTTGGGTTATAACTTGTGTGATTATAGATTAGAGACCATAAGCCTTGGAGGTAAAAATATACAAATCGACTGTGTTAATCATGTTTTTTTCCCTAAGTAGTTTACAAGTTGATATAATTTAATATGGATTTACTGTTAAAACTGGGGGACTGTTGGGTTGCCTGAAATAACGTGAAATATCCTTATTAATACTTATTGGAACTGGGTGTATGGAAATACTGAGAGAGAAAGGGGAGTGCAGAAAGATTACTTGTTATTTTTAAATCTCATGTATCCTGTGGAGAGAAGGGCAACAGTCTGGTTCCAGTCACTGATAAGGTAGGACAGCCGTAAGTTAGGGAGGAGTGAGGAATTTGGGCCGAGGTCAGGTCAGATGGAGTGAGAAAGAACAGTCACCACTAAAGTCCTGCCTAGCACCAAAGATGTATTGGTTGTCCAAATCAAATCAAATTTATTTATATAGCCCTTCGTACATCGGCTAATATCTTGAAGTGCTGTACAGAAACCCAGCCTAAAACCCCAAACAGCAAGCAATGCAGGTGTAGAAGCACGGTGGCTAGGAAAAACTCCCTAAAAAGGCCAAAACCTAGGAAGAAACCTAGAGAGGAACCAGGCTATGAGGGGTGGCCAGTCCTGTTCTGGCTGTGCCGGGTGGAGATTAGAACAGAACATGGCCAAGATGTTCAAAAGTTCATAAATGACCAGCATGGTCAAATAATAATAATCACAGTAGTTATCGAGGGTGTAGCAGGTCATCACCTCAGGAGTAAATGTCAGTTGGCTTTTCATAGCCGATCATTAAGAGTATCTCTACCGCTCCTGCGGTCTCTAGAGAGTTGAAAACAGCAGGTCTGGGACAGGTAGCACGTCCGGTGGACAGGTCAGGGTTCCATAGCCGCAGGCAGAACAGTTGAAACTGGAACAGCAGCAAGGCCAGGTGGACTGGGAACAGCAAGGAGTCATCATGCCCGGTAGTCCTGACGCATGGTCCTAGGGCTCAGGTCCTCCGAGAGAGAGAGAGAAAGAAAGAGAGAAGGAGAGAATTAGAGAGAGCATACTTAAATTCACACAGGACACCGGATAAGACAGGAGAAGTACTCCAGATATAACAAACTGACCCTAGTCCCCCGACACATAAACTACTGCAGCATAAATACTGGAGGCTGAGACAGGAGGGGTCAGGAGACACTGTGGCCCCATCCGATGATACCCCCGGACAGGGCCAAAAAGGAAGGATATAACCCCACCCACTTTGCCAAAGCACAGCCCCCGCACCACTAGAGGGATATCTTCAACCACCACCTTACAATCCTGAGACAAGGCCGAGTATAGCCCACAAAGATCTCCGCCACGGCACAAACCAAGGGGGGGCGCCAACCCAGACAGGAAGATCACGTCAGTGACTCAACCCACTCAAGTGACGCACCCCTCCTAGGGACGGCATGAAAGAGCACCAGTAAGCCAGTGACTCAGCCCCTGTAATAGGGTTGGAGGCAGAAAATCCCAGTGGAGAGAGGGGAACCGGCCAGGCAGAGACAGCAAGGGCGGTTCGTTCCTCCAGAGCCTTTCCGTTCACCTTCACACTCCTGGGCTTGACTACACTCAATCATATGACCTACTGAAGAGATAAGTCTTCAGTAAAGACTTAAAGGTTGAGACCGAGTCTGCGTCTCTCACATGGGTAGGCAGACCATTCCATAAAAATGGAGATCTATAGGAGAAAGCCTCCAGCTGTTTGCTTAGAAATTCTAGGGACAATTAGGAGGCCTGCGTCTTGTGACCGTAGCGTACGTGTAGGTATGTACGGCAGGACCAACTCGGAAAGATAGGTAGGAGCAAGCCCATGTGACGCTTTATAGGTTAACAGTAAAACCTTGAAATCCAGATGTGGAAGGAGAAGCCTCCGCCTAGAAAGGAGGTGTAACTATATGTGCTCACGTAAACATGTTTTTGTCTTTTCAGCTGTTTGACCCAGTGGGTGATTATTAAACTTGGTTTGAGTTTTTAACTCTGTCTGTCAGACCCTAACCAACTGTAACCTCGTCCCCCAGACTCAATAGAGAGAGAGACGACTGGTGGTGGAGATTATAGTAGATTTATTCATCAGTACTGATAACATTCTGTAGGGGGCGATGTGGAGGTCGTTCTGTTGGTTTACTGAGATCTCAGTAGCTTGTCTGTTATGTGATGACATCATTCATTAAGGGGGAGTTGGGTTGTAGAGGAGGGATGTTTCTTCTGTTCAGAAACTCATCTGTTGAGTTGATCATTTACAAAGACTGTATTTGGATCAATGAAATGTAATTAGAATGTAATAAAATATCATGATGTGTACTTTAACTATATTGTCATCATCTCAACAATGTGTTACTCCTCTGCCTAAACAAACATAGTAACTTTAGAACAGAGAAGTTGACAGTTTTAACACTTAGTCACCACAGCTAGCTGAGTTCTCTGGTGGTTTAGAAGTCTAACCTCCGGCCGGTTTGAAACAGTTTCATTCTGCAGCACATATAGACCTGCAGACACTGAGGTCACTACAGAGAAATCATCAGGATGTGTAGGAGAATGCCCCTCCCCCTCCCCCTCCACCACCACCATCACTATACTCATCTCCTTGACATGCAGAGAGAAAGAGAGACTGTTCATTTTGATTGTTTATTTCACTTTTGTTTATTATCTACTTCACTAGCTTGGGCAATGTTAACATATGTTTCCCATGCCAATAAAGCCCTTAAATTGAGCGAGACAGAGACAGAGACAGAGACAGAGACAGAGACAGAGACAGAGACAGAGACAGACAGAAAGACTCTCTGCTTTGGCAATGTAAGCATGTTTCCCATGCCAATAAACCCCTTTGAATTTAATTTAAAGTCAGAGAGACAAAAAGACAGAGACAAAAAGAGAGAGAGAGAGAGAGAGAGAGAGAGAGAGAGAGAGAGAGAGAGAGAGAGAGAGAGAGAGAGAGAGAGAGAGAGAGAGAGAGAGAGAGGAGTGGGGTGTCAGAAGGAGGAGCTTCATTTAAGGAAGACAGAGCATTTCAGAAACACCCTGCTGTCAAATGAGTAGCTGACAGAGACTCTGTTGTGGACCTGAACTAGCTGGTAGTATAGTAAAGTAACTTTAACAGTATAGTAACTGGGGTAGTAAAGTAACTTTAACAGTATAGTAACTGGGGTGGTAAAGTAACTTTAACAGTATAGTAACGGTGGTAGTAAAGTAACTTTAACAGCATAGTAACTGAGGAGTAACTGTCCAGAATGAAGATACTCCATGTTGTCTCCTGCTGTCTCCTCTCAGGTGAGTTCTGTCTGTCTGTCTGTCTGTCTGTCTGTCTGTCTGTCTGTCTGTCTGTCTGTCTGTCTGTCTGTCTGTCTGTCTGTCTGTCTGTCTGTCTGTCTGTCTGTCTGTCTGTCTGTCTGTCTGTCTGTCTGTCTGTCTGTCTGTCTGTCTGTCTGTCTGTCTGTCTGTCTGTCTGTCTGTCTGTATCAGGTTCTATAATACTGTCTGGATGATATAGTACATAAGGAATAAGATATGTATTTGTCTATAAGGACCCAGAACTTTTTACAGTTCTGAGTTTGTTTTCCACATGTACCTTATGATAATGAACTGAACTTAAAATGTTTGATATGTTGTTATTTTACCTGTGTTTGTGCAGGGTTAAAGTACAATTTGAGCAGGGTTAAAGTCAGGTTTGAGCAGGGTTAAAGTACGATTTGAGCAGGGTTAAAGTTAGATTTGAGCAGGGTTAAAGTCAGGTTTGAGCAGGGTTAAAGTCAGGTTTGAGCAGGGTTAAAGTACGTTTTGAGCAGGGTTAAAGTTAGATTTGAGCAGGGTTAAAGTACGATTTGAGCAGGGTTAAAGTTAGATTTGAGCAGGGTTAAAGTTAGATTTGAGCAGGATTAATGTTAGATTTGAGCAGGATTAAAGTTAGATTTGAGCAGGGTTAAAGTTAGATTTGAGCAGGGTTAAAGTTAGATTTGAGCAGGGTTAAAGTTAGATTTGAGCAGGGTTAAAGTTAGATTTGAGCAGGGTTAAAGTTAGATTTGATTAGGGTTAAAGTTAGATTTGAGCAGGGTTAAAGTTAGATTTGAGCAGGGTTAAAGTTAGATTTGAGCAGGGTTAAAGTTAGATTTAAGCAGGGTTAAAGTTAGATTTGAGCAGGGTTAAAGTAAGATTTGAGCAGGGTTAAAGTTAGATTTGAGCAGGGTTAAAGTTAGATTTGAGCAGGGTTAAAGTTAGATTTGAGCAGGGTTAAAGTTAGATTTGAGCAGGGTTAAAGTAAGATTTAAGCAGGGTTAAAGTTAGATTTGAGCAGGGTTAAAGAAAGATTTGAGCAGGGTTAAAGTTAGATTTGAGCAGGGTTAAAGTTAGATTTGAGCAGGGTTAAAGTTAGATTTGAGCAGGGTTAAAGTTAGATTTGAGCAGGGTTAAAGTTAGATTTGAGCAGGGTTAAAGTTAGATTTGAGCAGGGTTAATGTATATCTCACAGGTCATCAGTTGTGATTGTACTGTGTGTTTCTGTTTGACAGCTCTGTGTGTTGTGGAGTCAGATGTCATTAATGTGAAGGAAGTGGTGGGAGGACATATCATGTTCGGCTGCTCATTCAGATTGGCAGGGAATAACAACAAATTCCTCTGCAAGGGGACATGTTCTGATGGAGACATTCTGGTTGAAACTAAGAGGAGTAAGAATGTACCTCAAAGTAGATACAGTATAGAAGACAAGGGAAATGTATTCTATGTGACCATCAAGAACCTGATGAAGTCAGACTCTGGGACCTACTGGTGTGGAGTGGGGAGATATGGCCCAGACACATACCAAGAGGTGCATCTCACAGTTACAGATGGTAAGTTAATAGTTATCTTTAACATTTTTAGTTTGTTAGTGGCTTTCTGAGTTATTTCAAGAGACATTAAATCAGAATTGTGACTGTATTTGTGTTAACCCATACTTTGTTTTCACATACAGCTCCTCATAAACCGTCAACTGTCACCTCCAGACCCCATGTCTTCACCACCTTACCAAACCTCTCTACAACCTTACCAAACCTCTCTACAACATTCCCAAACACCTCCACAACCTTACCAAACCTCTCTACAACATTCCCAAACACCTCCACAACCTTACCAATCCTCTCTACAACATTCCCAAACACCTCCACAACCTTACCAAACCTCTCCACAACCTTCCTGCCATCTGGAGACATCAGTGTTGGTCCTTCTCAGAGAACAGGTGTGATGGACCTGTCACTTCAATCATTCTATCACCTTCAGATTCAGACAACTTTAATATGATGTTATACAATTCTATCAGGCTATCAGATGATATAGACAGAAACAACAAGATCTGATCATGCATTGGAAAAATCTCACTACCTCTTTCTCTGTCTCTTTCTCTCTCTCTTTTTCTCTCTCTCTCTTTCTCTCTCTCTCTCTCTCTCTCTCTCTCTCTCTCTCTCTCTCTCTCTCTCTCTCTCTCTCTCTCTCTCTCTCTCTCTCTCTCTCTCTCTCTCTATTTCTTGGTCTCTCTCTCTCTCTCTCCCTCTGTCTCTCTTTCTTGGTCTCTCTCTCTCTCTCTCTCTCCCTCTGTCTCTCTTTCTTGGTCTCTCTCTCTCTCCCTCTGTCTCTCTTTCTTGGTCTCTCTCTCTCTCAAATTCAAAGTCAAGCTGCTTCATTGGCATGAAAAACATTGTTTCAATATTGCCAAAGCAACAATGTAAACAATATACATTGTAATAAAATTATAAACAATAACAAATAATAATATAAAATGGCAATAAATAATACAAAATGAAATCTCTCTCTCTCTCTCTCTCTCTCTCTCTCTCTCTCTCTCTCTCTCTCTCTCTCTCTCTCTCTCTCTCTCTCTCTCTCTCTCTCTCTCTCTCTCTCTCTCTCTCTCTCTCTCCTCTCCCTGTCTCTCTTTCTCTCTCTCGCTCCCCCTGTCTCTCTCTCTCTCTCTCTCTCTCTCTCTCTCTCTCTCTCTCTCTCTCTCTCTCTCTCTCTCTCTCTCTCTCTCTCTCTCTCTCTCTCTCTCTCTCTCTCTCTCTCTCTCTCTCTCTCTCTCTCGCTCCCCCTGTCTCTCTTTCTCTCTCTCGCTCCCCCTGTCTCTCTTTCTCTCTCTCGCTCCCTCTGTCTCTCTTTCTCGATCTCTCTCTCGCTTCCCCTGTCTCTCTTTCTCTGTCTCTCTCTCACTCCCTCTGTCTCTCTTTCTCTCTCTCGCTCCCTCTGTCTCTCTTTCTCGGTCTCTCTCTCGCTCCCCCTGTCTCTCTTTCTCTCTCTCGCTCCCCCTGTCTCTCTTTCTCGGTCTCTCTCTCGCTCCCCCTGTCTCTCTTTCTCTGTCTCTCTCTCACTCCCTCTGTCTCTCTTTCTCTCTCTCGCTCCCTCTGTCTCTCTTTCTCGATCTCTCTCTCGCTCCCCCTGTCTCTCTTTCTCTCTCTCGCTCCCTCTGTCTCTCTTTCTCGGTCTCGCTCTCGCTCCCCCTGTCTCTCTTTCTCGGTCTCTCTCTCGCTCCCCCTGTCTCTCTTTCTCAGTCTCGCTCTCGCTCCCCCTGTCTCTCTTTCTCTGTCTCGCTCCCCCTGTCTCTCTTTCTCTCTCTCGCTCCCCCTGTCTCTCTTTCTCTGTCTCGCTCCCCCTGTCTCTCTTTCTCTCTCTCGCTCCCTCTGTCTCTCTTTCTCGGTCTCTCTCTCTCTCTCTCTCTCGCTCCCTCTCTCTCTCTCTCTCTCTCTGTCTCTCTCTGTCTCTGTCTCTCTCGCTCTCTCTCTGACTCTGCCTCTATTTCAATTCAATTCAATTGAATTCAATTCAATTGAATCTCTCTCTCTCTCTCTCTGTCTCTTTCTCGGTCTCTCTCTCGCTCCCTCTGTCTCTCTTTCTCTCTGTCTCTCTCTCTGTCTCTCTCGCTCCCTCTCTCTGTCTCTCTCTGTCTCTCTCTCCCTCTCTCTCTCTCTCTCTCTCTCTCTCTCTGACTCTGCCTCTATTTCTCTCTCTCTCTCTCTCTCTGTCTCTTTCTCGGTCTCTCTCCCGCTCCCTCTCTCTTTCTCTTTCTCTTTCTCTTTCTCTTTCTCTTTTTCTCTCTCTCTCTCTCTCTCTCTCTCTCTCTCTCTCTCTCTCTCTCTCTCTCTCTCTCTCTCTCTCTCTCTCTCTCTCTCTCTCTCTCTCTCTCTCTCTCTCTCTCTCTCTCTCTCTCTCTCTCTCTCTCTCTCTCTCTCTCTCTCGCTCTCTCAATTCAATTCAATTCAAGGGGCTTTATTGGCATGGGAAACATGTGTTAACATTGCCAAAGCAAGTGAGGTAGGTAATATACAAAAGTCAAATAAACAATAAAAATGAACAGTAAACATTACACATACAGAAGTTTCAAAACAATAAAGACATTACAAATGTCATATTATATATATGCAGTGTTGTAACAATGTACAAATGGTTAAAGCACACAAGTTAAAATAAATAAACATAAATATGGGTTGTATTTACAGTGGTGTTTGTTCTTCACTGGTTGCCCTTTTCTTGTGGCAACAGGTCACAAATCTTGCTGCTGTGATGGCACACTGTGGAATTTCACCCAGTAGATATGGGAGTTTATCAAAATTGGATTTGTTTTCGAATTCTTTGTGGATCTGTGTAATCTGAGGGAAATATGTCTCTCTAATATGGTCATACATTGGGCAGGAGGTTAGGAAGTGCAGCTCAGTTTCCACCTCATTTTGTGGGCAGTGTGCACATAGCCTGTCTTCTCTTGAGAGCCATGTCTGCCTACGGCGGCCTTTCTCAATAGCAAGGCTATGCTCACTGAGTCTGTACATAGTCAAAGCTTTCCTTAAGTTTGGGTCAGTCACAGTGGTCAGGTATTCTGCCACTGTGTACTCTCTGTTTAGGGCCAAATAGCATTCTAGTTTGCTCTGTTTTTTTGTTAATTCTTTCCAATGTGTCAAGTAATTATCTTTTTGTTTTCTCATGATTTGGTTGGGTCTAATTGTGCTGTTGTCCTGGGGCTCTGTGGGGTGTGTTTGTGTTTGTGAACAGAGCCCTAGGACCAGCTTGCTTAGGGGACTCTTCTCCAGGTTCATCTCTCTGTAGGTGATGGCTTTGTTATGGAAGGTTTGGGAATCGCTTCCTTTTAGGTGGTTGTAGAATTTAACGGCTCTTTTCTGGATTTTGATAATTAGTGGGTATCGGCCTAATTCTGCTCTGCATGCATTATTTGGTGTTCTACGTTGTACACGGAGGATATTTTTGCAGAATTCTGCATGCAGAGTCTCAATTTGGTGTTTGTCCCATTTTGTGAAATCTTGGTTGGTGAGCGGACCCCAGACCTCACAACCATAAAGGGCAATGGGCTCTATGACTGATTCAAGTATTTTTAGCCAGATCCTAATTGGTATGTTGAAATTTATGTTCCTTTTGATGGCATAGAAGGCCCTTCTTGCCTTGTCTCTCAGATCGTTCACAGCTTTGTGGAAGTTACCTGTGGTGCTGATGTTTAGGCCGAGGTATGTATAGTTTTTTGTGTGCTCTAGGGCAACGGTGTCTCTCTCTCTCACACCCCCTTTCTCTCTATCTCTCTCCCTCTGTCTCCCTCTCTCTCTCGCTCTCTCCCTCTGTCTCTCTCTCTCTTTCTTGCTCCCTCTGTCTCTGTCTCTCTCGCTCCCTCTGTCTCTCTCTTTCTCGCTCCCTCTCTCTCTCTCTTTCTTGGTCTGTCTCTCTGTCTCTCTCTCTCTCTCTTTATATACATGTTTGTCTGTCTGTCTATATGTCTGTATTTCTGTCTCTCTATATGTCTCTCTCTCTTTCTCGCTCCCTCTTTCTCTCTCTCTCTCTCATTCTTGGTCTGTCTCTCTGTCTCTCTCTCTCTCTCCCTATTTCTCTCTCTCTCTCTCTCTCTTTCTTGGTCTGTCTCTCTGTCTCTCTCTCTCTCTCTTTATATATATGTTTGTCTGTATGTCTGTCTCTCTATATGTCTCTCTATATGTCTGTATGTCTGTCTCTCTATATGTCTGTATGTCTGTCTCTCTATATGTCTCTCTATATGTCTGTCTGTCTATATGTCTCTCTATATGTCTCTCTTTCTCTCTCTCTCTCTCTCTCTCTCTCTCTTTCTTGGTCTGTCTCTCTGTCTCTCTCGCGCTCTCTTTATATATAGTATATCACAAAAGTGAGTACACCCCTCACATTTTTGTAAATATACAGTGGGGAGAACAAGTATTTGATACACTGCCGATTTTGCAGGTTTTCCTACTTACAAAGCATGTAGAGGTCTGTCATTTTTATCATAGGTACACTTCAACTGTGAGAGACGGAATCTAAAACAAAAATCCAGAAAATCACATTGTATGATTTTTAAGTAATTAATTTGCATTTTATTGCATGACATAAGTATTTGATCACCTACCAACCAGTAAGAATTCCGGCTCTCACAGACCTGTTAGTTTTTCTTTAAGAAGCCCTCCTGTTCTCCACTCATTACCTGTATTAACTGCACCTGTTTGAACTCGTTACCTTTATAAAAGACACCTGTCCACACACTCAATCAAACAGACTCCAACCTCTCCACAATGGCCAAGACCAGAGAGCTGTGTAAGGACATCAGGGATAAATTGTAGACCTGTACAAGGCTGGGATGGGCTACAGGACAATAGGCAAGCAGCTTGGTGAGAAGGCAACAACTGTTGGCACAATTATTAGAAAATGGAAGAAGTTCAAGATGACGGTCAATCACCCTCGGTCTGGGGCTCCATGCAAGATCTCACCTCGTGGGGCATCAATGATCATGAGGAATGTGAGGGATCAGCCCAGAACTACACGGCAGGACCTGGTCAATGACCTGAAGAGAGCTGGGACCACAGTCTCAAAGAAAACCATTAGTAACACACTACGCCGTCATGGATTAAAATCCTGCAGCGCACGCAAGGTCCCCCTGCTCAAGCCAGCACATGTCCAGGCCTGTCTGAAGTTTGCCAATGACCATCTGGATGATCCAGAGGAGGAATGGGAGAAGGTCATGTGGTCTGATGAGACAAAAATAGAGCTTTTTGCTCTAAACTCCACTCGCCGTGTTTGGAGGAATAGAAGGATGAGTACAACCCCAAGAACACCATCCCAACCGTGAAGCATGGAGGTGGAAACATCATTCTTTGGGGATGCTTTTCTGCAAAGGGGACAGGACGACTGCACCGTATTGAGGGGAGGATGGATGGGGCCATGCATCGCGAGATCTTGGCCAACAACCTCCTTCCCTCAGTAAGAGCATTGAAGATGGGTCGTGGCTGGGTCTTCCAGCATGACAACGACCCGAAACACACAGCCAGGGCAACTAAGGAGTGGCTCCGTAAGAAGCATCTCAAGGTCCTGGAGTGGCCTAGCCAGTCTCCAGACCTGAACCCAATAGAAAATCTTTGGAGGGAGCCGAAAGTCCGTATTGCCCAGCGACAGCCCCGAAACCTGAAGGATCTGGAGAAGGTCTGTATGGAGGAGTGGGCCAAAATCCCTGCTGCAGTGTGTGCAAACCTGGTCAAGAACTACAGGAAACGTATGATCTCTGTAATTGCAAACTAAGGTTTCTGTACCAAATATTCAGTTCTGCTTTTCTGATGTATCAAATACTTATGTCATGCAATAAAATGCAAATTAATTACTTAAAAATCATACAATGTGATTTTCTGGATTTTTGTTTTAGATTCCTTCTCTCACAGTTGAAGTGTACCTATGATAAAAATGACAGACCTCTACATGCTTTGTAAGTAGGAAAACCTGCAAAATCGTCAGTGTATCAAATACTTGTTCTCCCCACTGTATATATTTTCATGTGACAACACTGAAGAAATGACACTTTGCTACAATGTAAAGTAGTGAGTGTACAGATTGTATAACAGTGTAAATTTGTTGTCCCCTCAAAATAACTCAACACACAGCCATTAATGTCTAAACTTCCAGTGACCAGTCAGTATGAGGGAGTGTGAGAGCGATGACACCAAATTTAACACACCTGCTCCCCATTCACACCTGAGACCTTGTAACACTAACGAGTCACATGACACCGGGGAGGGAAAATGGCTAATTGGGCCCAATTTGGACATTTTCACTTAGGAGTGTACTCACTTTTGTTGCCAGCGGTTTAGACATTCATGGCTGTGTGTTGAGTTATTTTGAGGGGACAGCAAATTTACACTGTTATACAAGCTGTACACTTACTACTTTACATTGTAGCAAAGTGTCATTTCTTCAGTGTTGTCAAATGAAAAGATATACTCAAATATTTACAAAAATGTTGTGAGGGGTGTACTCACTTTTGTGATATACTGTATATGTTTGTCTGTCTGTCTGTCTCTCTATATGTCTCTATATATGTCTGTCTCTCTATATGTCTGTATGTCTGTCTTCCTACCAGTTTAGGAAGGATCAGGGTCTGAGAGGAATGTAATTATCTTGTATTTGTAGTTCTAGGTACACCAGTGGTCATCGTGGTGTGTGTGAGTCTGGCTGTGTTGGTGGTGGGACTCATCCTGCTACTGATCTACAACTGGAGGAGAAACAGGAAATCATCAAGTCAGTAACTCTCAGATGAATGTGTATGTATGTGTGTGTGTGTGTGTGTGTGTTTGTATGTGTGTATGTGTGTATGTATGTCCATGCAGGCATACAGGGGTGTAGTGGAGGGTATACACAGCATAGCAGACACTATTATATTCCCATGGCCTAATTCAAGTCAACACATCACATCTGGAAAATATAATATTAGAAAATGATATTTCCCCAAATGAAAACAAAAGTGCACCTGATGATATGTTGCTGCTGTGTTAAAACACAAATGGCTTTTTCTTGAATCTGTTGATGGTCAGATACTTCAGTTGTAACTGGTTGTGTTGAACATGAGTTTAACAGTTGATAGACAGATTTATCACTGTTACAACCCTAGACTCTTCTCTTATTTAACAACAACCTTGTTGAAATCAAGAAGTCTTCAGTGCTTCATCATGACTTCATTAGTTGTCTTTCAATCAATTACACAGAACCAGTACTGTAACAAACCCCGTTTTCAAACTAATACAAGGGGTAGAGTACAGTTTATTAGACTACTGTATATTGTGCAGTACCAGTGCTGTCACTAAACACCTTTTCACCCTGCTGGATCTGATTGATAATTTTCACATTTTCACTGTCAGTACAGTTCCAGGCTTCAGTTGAATGACTAACCAGGCCAGCCCAGTCCAGCTTGGCTCTGTAGTGGGAAGAGAGGTACTGTAGGAACTCAGAACACAAGAACACAATGGTGGTTTACACACTGCAGAACTAAGCTGACACTGAGCCATGCCAAGTCCAGCCCAGATGAGTTGGCCTGGATACTCATGCTAGAAATGTTAGATGAAGAATATATTCAGGCCAGCACAGTACATCTTGGGTTTGACTGACTGTGGAAGATGTATCATTTTAGGTCATTCAAAGAACATGTCACTGTTTCTCATAGAAGTTTTCACACGGGGCGCCTTTCCTTCGCCAGGAGGGCCGTTTGGGACATTTTGGGCAAAATTAGAGTATACCCAATGTTCCAGGCACCGCTACACCACTACACCACTACACCACTACAATACTACACTACTACACCACTACACTACTACACCACTACACCACTACAATACTACACTACTACACTACTACACCACTACACCACTACACCACTACACCACTACACCACTACACCACTACACTAGTACACCACTACACTACTACACTACTACACTACTACACTACTACACTACTAGACTACTAGACTACTAGACCACTACACCACTACACCACTACACCACTACACCACTACACCACTACACTACTATGTAAATGTAACTACTACACTACTACACTACTACACCACTACACTACTACACTACTACACCACTACACTACTACACTACACTACTAAACCACTACACCACTACACCACTACACTACTACTACACTACACTACACTACTACACTACTACACTACTACACCACTACACCACTACACTACTACACTACTACACTACTACACTACTACACCACTACACCACTACACTACTACACCACTACACCACTACACTACTACACCACTACACTACTACACCACTACACCACTACACTACTACACCACTACACCACTACACTACTACACTACTACACCACTACACCACTACACCACTACACCACTACACTACTACACTACTACACTACTACACCACTACACTACTACACCACTACACCACTACACCACTACACCACTACACCACTACACTACTACACTACTACACCACTACACCACCACTACACTACTACACTACTACACTACTACACCACTACACCACCACACTACTACACCACTACACCACTACACTACTACACCACTATACTACTACACCACTACACCACTACACTACTACACTACTACACCACTACACCACTACACCACTACACCACTACACTACTACACTACTACACTACTACACCACTACACTACTACACTACTACACCACTACACCACTACACCACCACTACACTACTACACTACTACACCACTACACTACTACACCACTACACTACTACACTAATACACCACTACACTACTACACTACTACACCACTACACCACTACACCACTACACCACTACACTACTACACTAATACACCACTACACTACTACACTACTACACTACTACACCACTACACCACTACACCACTACACCACTACACTACTACACCACTACACCACTACACTACTACACTACTACTACACCACTACACCACTACTACACTACACTACTACACCGCCACACTACTACACCACTACACCACTACACCACTACACCACTACACTACTACACTACTACACCACTACTACACCACTACACCACTACACCACTACACTACTACTTCACCACTACACCACTACACCACTACTACACTACACTACTACACCGCCACACCACTACACCACTACACCATTACACTACTACACCACTACACTACTACACCACTACACCGCTACACCGCTACACCGCTACACCACTACACCACTACACTACTACACTACTACACTACTACACTACTACACTACTACACCACTACACGACTACACTACTACACTACTACACTACTACACCACTACACTACTACACTACTACACTACTACACCACTACACCACTACACCGCTACACCGCTACACCGCTACTACGCCACTACGCCACTACACCACTACACCACTACACCACTACACTACTACACCACTACACGATTACACCCCTACACTACTACACCACTACACCACTACTACACCACTACACCACTACTACACTACTACACTACTACACTACTACACTACTACACCCCACATGAGCACAAACATGATTTATATGTTTTGTGTTCCACAGGGCCAGTCACCAATCCAGATACAACAACCCAAGACTCCACCTACCAAACCCTCAACATAACAACCCAAGACTCCACCTACCAAACCCTCAACACAACAACCCAAGACTCCACCTACTAAACCCTCAACACAACAACCCAAGACTCCACCTACCAAACCCTCAACACAACAACCCAAGACTCCACCTACCAAACCCTCAACACAACAACCCAAGACTCCACCTACCAAACCCTCAACACAACAACCCAAGACTCCACCTACCAAACCCTCAACATAACAACCCAAGACTCCTCCTACCAAACCGTCAACACAACAACCCAAGACTCCACCTACCAAACCCTCAATACAACAACCCAAGACTCCACCTACCAAACCCTCAACACAACAACCCCAGACTCCACCTACCAAACCCTCAACATAACAACCCAAGACTCCACCTACCAAACCCTCAACACAACAGCCCAAGACTCCACCTACCAAACCCTCAACACAACAACCCAAGACTCCACCTACCAAACCCTCAACACAACAACCCAAGACTACACCTACCAAACCCTCAACACAACAACCCAAGACTACACCTACCAAACCCTCAACACAACAACCCAAGATTTCACCTACCAAACCCTCAACACAACAACCCAAGACTCCACCTACCAAACCCTCAATACAACAACCCAAGACTCCACCTACCAAACCCTCAATACAACAACCCAAGACTCTACCTACCAAACCCTCAACACAACAACCCAAGACTCCACCTACCAAACCCTCAACACAACAACCCAAGACTCCACCTACCAAACCCTCAACATAACAACCCAAGACTCCACCTACCAAACCCTCAACACAACAACCCAAGACTCCACCAACCAAACCCTCAACACAACAACCCAAGACTCCACCTACCAAACCCTCAACACAACAGCCCAAGACTCCACCTACCAAACCCTCAACACAACAACCCAAGACTCCACCTACCAAACCCTCAACATAACAGCCCAAGACTCCACCTACCAAACCATCAACATAACAACCCAAGACTCCACCTACCAAACCCTCAACACAACAACCCAAGACTCCACCTACCAAACCCTCAACACAACAACCCAAGACTCCACCTACCAAACCCTCAACATAACAACCCAAGACTCCTCCTACCAAACCGTCAACACAACAACCCAAGACTCCACCTACCAAACCCTCAATACAACAACCCAAGACTCCACCTACCAAACCCTCAACACAACAGCCCAAGACTCCACCTACCAAACCCTCAACACAACAACCCAAGACTCCACCTACCAAACCCTCAACATAACAGCCCAAGACTCCACCTACCAAACCATCAACATAACAACCCAAGACTCCACCTACCAAACCCTCAACACAACAACCCAAGACTCCACCTACCAAACCCTCAACACAACAACCCAAGACTCCACCTACCAAACCCTCAACATAACAACCCAAGACTCCTCCTACCAAACCGTCAACACAACAACCCAAGACTCCACCTACCAAACCCTCAATACAACAACCCAAGACTCCACCTACCAAACCCTCAACACAACAACCCCAGACTCCACCTACCAAACCCTCAACACAACAACCCAAGACTCCACCTACCAAACCCTCAACACAACAGCCCAAGACTCCACCTACCAAACCCTCAACACAACAACCCAAGACTCCACCTACCAAACCCTCAACACAACAACCCAAGACTACACCTACCAAACCCTCAACACAACAACCCAAGACTACACCTACCAAACCCTCAACACAACAACCCAAGATTTCACCTACCAAACCCTCAACACAACAACCCAAGACTCCACCTACCAAACCCTCAATACAACAACCCAAGACTCCACCTACCAAACCCTCAATACAACAACCCAAGACTCTACCTACCAAACCCTCAACACAACAACCCAAGACTCCACCTACCAAACCCTCAACACAACAACCCAAGACTCCACCTACCAAACCCTCAACATAACAACCCAAGACTCCACCTACCAAACCCTCAACACAACAACCCAAGACTCCACCAACCAAAACCTCAACACAACAACCCAAGACTCCACCTACCAAACCCTCAACACAACAGCCCAAGACTCCACCTACCAAACCCTCAACACAACAACCCAAGACTCCACCTACCAAACCCTCAACATAACAGCCCAAGACTCCACCTACCAAACCATCAACATAACAACCCAAGACTCCACCTACCAAACCCTCAACACAACAACCCAAGACTCCACCTACCAAACCCTCAATACAACAACCCAAGACTCCACCTACCAAACCCTCAACACAACAACCCAAGACTCCACCTACCAAACCCTCAGTACAACAACCCAAGACTCCACCTACCAAACCCTCAACACAACAACCCAAGACTCCACCTACCAAACCCTCAACACAACAACCCAAGACTCCACCTACCAAACCCTCAACATAACAACCCAAGACTCCACCTACCAAACCCTCAACACAACAGCCCAAGACTCCACCTACCAACCACCCAACACAACAACCCAAGACTCCACCCACCAAACCCTCAACACAACAACCCAAGACTCCACCTACCAACCACCCAACACAGCAACCCAAGACTCCACCTACCAACCCCTCAACACAGCAACCCAAGACTCCACCTACCAACCACTCAACACAGCAACCCAAGACTCCACCTACCAACCACTCAACACAGCAACCCAAGACTCCACCTACCAACCACTCAACACAGCAACCCAAGACTCCACCTACCAAACCCTCAACACAACAACCCAAGACTCCACCTACCAAACCATCAACACAACAACCCAAGACTCCACCTACCAAACCATCAACACAACAACCCAAGACTCCACCTACCAAACCCTCAACACAACAGATCCAAACTAAAATGATGACAACATTAAATTGATACAGAGACAGGAGAGTGTTAGTACAGTCTTAGTCTTTGTAACATTTAAACTTCTGGAAATCTGCGGGGGAGGGGGGGGGGGGGGGGGGGTGACCTTGATAATTTATTGTTTAAAACGAGAGGCTGCCTGGATCTTTAACTTAAAGACCCTTGCTCCCTTCGGTCTCAACGTAGACTTTGATCTGAAGCCATTCTTGTGATTATTGTGACTTTGCCATTGTAATTGTTTGTAAGCTTGTGTAGTCTAAAATGAATCTATGATCGTATGCTATCCATTTGTTTTTTGTATGCTGTTCTTTGTATGCCATTTTAATATTTGAGAATTAACCAATCATATTAGGCCACTCCTGGCCATGATTACAGATACCTGTGTGTCTTTTGACACTATATAAACGAGTCATCCCGCAGTGTTTGTGATTGTACCCTGATGAAGACAGCTTGGCTGTCGAAACGTTGGATATTACATTGTTGCATCTGAGCTCCTAGAGTGAGCGGCTCTCCTTTGTTTTCAGGAAATCCATTCTGCACCGTATGTTTAAATTGATTGAGAAAGTATGTGGATCAACATAATAAAATATATTGATGTGTACTTTAACTATATTGTCATGACAACAATGTGTTCCTCCTCTGCTGAAACAAACATGGTAACTTTAGAACAGAGAAGTTGATAGTTTTAACACTTAGTCACCACAGCTAGCTGAGTTCTCTTGTGGTTTAGAAGTCTAACCTCTGGCCAGGTTATACCAGTTTCACTCTGCAGCAAATAGACCTGGAGACACTGAGGTCACTACAGAGAAGTCAACAGGATGTGTAGGATAATGCCCTCCCCCTCCACCACCACCTCCGTCTCTCTGTGTGTGAGTGAGAGAGAGACTTTGACTTTTTCTCTTTCTTTACTGAAACTTTCTCATTTCATTTAAAACTCACTCCCCCCCTTAAAAATAAAACACGAAAATATATCCTGTACTGCATACATGTACCATACTCACCTTTCAATCTACCACATGATACAAACCACCATCACAATACCCAAAACAATACCCTCTTCTACAACCGTATATCCAAAACATCTTCCCCAGCAATTTTTTTATTTATTTATTTAACCTTTATTT
The DNA here is from genome assembly GCF_016432855.1 of Salvelinus namaycush. Classification (NCBI taxonomy): domain Eukaryota; kingdom Metazoa; phylum Chordata; class Actinopteri; order Salmoniformes; family Salmonidae; genus Salvelinus; species Salvelinus namaycush. Next base: position 154,754 of record NW_024060353.1, read on the forward strand.
AACCAGGTAGGCAAATTGAGAACACGTTCTCATTTACAATTGCGACCTGGCCAAGATAAAGCAAAGCAGTTCGACACATACAACAACACATAGTTACACATGGAGTAAAACAAACATATAGTCAATAATACAGTGAAAAAAAATAAATAAGTCTATATACAATGTGAGCAAGTGAGGTGAGATAAGGGAGGTGAAGGCAAACAAATATATGTATAAATAAATAAAAATATAAAAGGCCATGGAGGCGAAGTGAGTACAACACAGCAAGTAAAATAAAAAATAAAAAATAAAATAAAATAAAATAAATAAATAATAAATAAATAAAAATAAAACAATGGAATGGTTGGTTTGCAGTGGAAGAAAGTGCAAAGTAGAGACAGAAATAATGGGGTGCAAAGGAGCAAAATAAATTAATAAATAAATACAGTAGGTAAAGAGGTAGTTGTTTGGGCTAAATTGTAGATGGGTTATGTACAGGTGCAGTAATCTATGAGCTGCTCTGACAGCTGGTGCTTAAAGCTAGTGAGGGAGATAGGTGTTTCCAGTTTCAGAGATTTTTGTAGTTCGTTCCAGTCATTGGCAGCAGAGAACTGGAAGGAGAGGCGTCCAAAGGAAGAATTGGTTTTGGGGGTGACTAGAGAGATATACCTGCTGGAGCGCGTGCTACAGGTAGGTGCTGCTATGGTGACCAGCGAGCTGAGATAAGGGGGGACTTTACCTAGCAGGGTCTTGTAGATGACCTGGAACCAGTGGGTTTGGCGACGAGTATGAAGCGAGGGCCAGCCAACGAGAGTGTACAGGTCGCAGTGGTGGGTAGTATATGGGGCTTTGGTGACAAAACGGATGGCACTGTGATAGACTGCATCCAATTTATTGAGTAGGGTTTTGGAGGCTATTTTGTAAATGACATCACCGAAGTCGAGGATTGGTAGGATGGTCAGTTTTACAAGGGTATGTTTGGCAGCATGAGTAAAGGATGCTTTGTTGCGGAATAGGAAGCCAATTCTAGATTTGACTTTGGATTGGAGATGTTTGATGTGAGTCTGGAAGGAGAGTTTACAGTCTAACCAGACACCTAGGTATTTGTAGGTGTTCACATATTCTAAGTCAGAGCCGTCCAAAGTAGTGATGTTGGACAGGCGGGCAGGAGCAGGCAGTGATCGGTTGAAGAGCATGCATTTGGTTTTACTTGTATTTAAGAGCAGTTGGAGGCCACGGAAGGAGAGTTGTATGGCATTGAAGCTCGCCTGGAGGGTTGTTAACACAGTGTCAAAAGAAGGGCCAGAAGTATACAGAATAGTGTCGTCTGCGTAGAGGTGGATCAGAGAATCACCAGCAGCAAGAGCGACATCATTGATGTAAACAGAGAAGAGAGTCGGTCCAAGAATTGAACCCTGTGGCACCCCCATAGAGACTGCCAGAGGCCCGGACAACAGACCCTCCGATTTGACACACTGAACTCGATCAGAGAAGTAGTTGGTGAACCAGGCGAGGCAATCATTAGAGAAACCAAGGCTGTCGAGTCTGCCAATGAGGATGTGGTGATTGACAGAGTCAAAGGCCTTGGCCAGGTCAATGAATACGGCTGCACAGTATTGTTTCCTATCGATGGCGGTTACGATATCGTTTATGACCTTGAGCGTGGCTGAGGTGCACCCATGACCAGCTCTGAAACCAGATTGCATTGCGGAGAAGGTGTGGTGGGATTCGAAATGGTCGGTAATCTGTTTGTTGACTTGGCTTTCGAAGACCTTAGAAAGGCAGGGTAGGATAGATATAGGTCTGTAGCAGTTAGGGTCAAGGGTGTCCCCCCCTTTGAAGAGGGGGATAACCGCAGCTGCTTTCCAATCTTTGGGGATCTCAGACGACACGAAAGAGAGGTTGAAGAGGCTAGTAATAGGGGTGGCAACAATTTCAGCAGATAGTTTTAGAAAGAAAGGGTCCAGATTATCTAGCCCGGCTGATTTGTAAGGGTCCAGATTTTGCAGCTCATTTAGAACATCAGCTGACTGTATTTGGGAGAAAGAGAAATGGGGAAGGCTTGGGCGAGTAGCAGAGGGGAGGGCAGTGCTGTTGTCCGGGGTAGGGGTAGCCAGGTGGAAGGCATGGCCAGCCGTAGAAAAATGCTTATTGAAATTCTCAATTATAGTGGATTTGTCGGTGGTGACAGTGTTTCCTATCTTCAGAGCGGTTGGAAGCTGGGAGGAGGTGTTCTTATTCTCCATGGACTTTACGGTGTCCCAGAACTTTTTTGAATTTGTGTTGCAGGAAGCAAATTTCTGCTTGAAAAAGCTAGCCTTGGCTGTTCTAACTGCCTGTGTATATTGGTTTCTGGCTTCCCTGAAAAGTTGCATATCACGGGGGCTGTTCGATGCTAATGCAGAACGCCATAGGATGTTTTTCTGTTGGTTAAGGGCAGTCAGGTCAGGAGAGAACCAAGGGCTATATCTGTTCCTGGTTCTAAATTTCTTGAATGGGGCATGCTTATTCAAGATGGTGAGGAAGGCATTTTTAAAAAATGACCAGGCATCCTCTACTGACGGGATGAGATCAATATCCTTCCAGGATACCCCGGCCAGGTCGATTAGAAAGGCCTGCTCGCTGAAGTGTTTCAGGGAGCGTTTGACAGTGATGAGTGGAGGTCGTTTGACCGCTGACCCATTACGGATGCAGGCAATGAGGCAGTGATCGCTGAGATCTTGGTTGAAAACAGCAGAGGTGTATTTGGAGGGCAAGTTTGTTAGGATGATATCTATGAGGGTACCCGTGTTTACGGAATTGGGGTGGTACCTGGTAGGTTCATTTATAATTTGTGTGAGATTGAGGGCATCAAGCTTAGATTGTAGGGTGGCTGGGGTGTTGAGCATGTTCAAATTTAGGTCGCCTAGCAGCACGAGCTCTGAAGATAGATGGGGGGCAATCAGTTCACATATAGTGTCCAGAGCACAGCTGGGGGCAGAGGGTGGTCTATAGCAGGCGGCAACGGTGAGAGACTTGTTTTTAGAGAGGTGGATTTTTAAAAGTAGAAGTTCAAATTGTTTGGGAACAGACCTGGATAGTTCCCAAACAATTTGAACTTCTACTTTTAAAAATCCACCTCTCTAAAAACAAGTCTCTCACCGTTGCCGCCTGCTATAGACAGCCCCCCCAACACACCATATCTCCTCAAACATCTCCACACATTTGATCAGTTTATAGAACTCAAACTCAACCCTAAGGCGTGCAGAGACCATCCCATTAAACAATAGTAAAGGGTCTGTTATCCCCCCACCTTTGACCCTGTTTCTCCTTGTTAGCCAAATAGCTAATTTTGCCTGAGCAAACAGAAAATTCAACAAAACACATTTTTCTTTCTCCTTACTCGAATACCTGTTTCCCATTATAAACATCCCAACAGCAAAAACCACCCCCAACCTCTCACACAGACATCCCAACAGAGACATTAATGGCATTAACCTGGTGCACACAGAAAACACATGAATCACAGTTTCTTTCATTTGACAGAAAGGACACCCCTGCCCAATTCCCGGATCAACCCGTGCCAACCAGCTGTTAGTGGCCAGGGCTCCATGAAGAACCCTCCACTGGAGGTCCCCTGACCTCTTTGGTACTGGGGGTTTGTACAGCGCCCTCCATCTAAAACCCACCATACTCTCCTCCCCACATACCCCCTGCCACTGATGTGCCTTCACTCCTGTTAGACTTCTAATGTTCCTAACCTTAACGCAGAGGTTGTAGAGGGCTTTACCTCCCACCCCTTCAAACTCCCCCAGGCTCGGAGTGTTAAATCTAACAAGTCCTCCAGACCCCCTTGCCAGTCTCCAGTCTCTGCCGTCACCTGCAGTGGCGGAAACATTGGTGGCCCCTCTCCCTTTGGCCTCTCAAACACCCCCCTTACCGGCTCAGACAGTGCCTCCTGGACCTCCTCCAGGAATCTCTCCAGCAGCCTAAGAGACGTTATTCCTGTTTGTTGTGCCAAGACTTCTGGGGTTTTGCACCCCTCCTCTCCCATCAGTCTCAGGTCACCCAGCCTTTGTAAACCCCCTGCCATCAGTTGCCTCTGCAGGGTGGCAGACTGAACCCATCTCAAAGGGATGGCTGGGTTGTGGAAGATAGGCTCCTCCCACACCAACAGCCCAGGCTCCACACCCCCTTCTCGTGTGGGCCTTAGCAGCTGCCAGGCCCTCAGCACCGCAGAGTAAAAATCTGAGAGACCTGCTGTACTCAGCCTCTCCAGCTTCATGAGGAACAGCTGCCGGTCCAACCCTAATCCACCAGCTCTCCTCAGCAGTGCGCATGCTGGTTCCCTCCAGCCAACATCAGTATGGTACAGCAGTCTGTGCACCGCCTTTAGCCGGAAAGCAGCCACCCTGCTCTCCAGTTCCACCAGGCCCTGTCCTCCGTGGCCTCAGCCAGTGATGGCCCGAACAGAAAAAAGTCCACCAGCTTGCATTGCAGGTCTGCGAGCAGACCGCCGGGGAGGTTGAGGACAGCCAGTTTATGCCACAGGGAAGATGCCACCAGGTTGTTGATTATCAGCACCCTCCCTCTATATGACACTTGGGACAGGAGCCACCTCCACCTGGCCAGTCTTGACCACTGCCTGTGACAGCCCCTCTCAGTTCTTCCTGACCCACTTCTCCAAGCCCAGGTACACCCCCAACACTTTAAGGCCTTCACAACCCCACTGCAAACCCCCTGGAAGCAGAGGAGGAGCCCTATCCCCCCATGCCCCACATAACAGAGCTTTGCTCTTGCCCCAGTTCACCTGAGCTGAAGAAGCTCCCTCGTACACCTTCAGACTGGTATCTAGTGCCTGCACATCCTTACCATCCCTGACCATCACAGAAACATCATCTGCATATGCTGACACTGCTATTCCTGTCACCACATCCATGCCTGTCCAGCACACTCCCTGCAGTCTCCTGCGTAGCAGTCCCCAAAAAGGCTCAATGGCTAGCGTGTTTAACTACCCTGATAGAGGGAATCCTTGTCTAATGCCCTGTCCCACCCAGACTGGCCTACTGAGTCCCCCTCCCACCTTGACCATACATGACGCCCCAGCATACGACAGCTTCACACAGGTCAAAAAACTCTTCCCAAACACAGACATCACATAAACAGATACTCATGGTCCACTCTATCAAAAGCCTTCTCTTGATCTAAAGAGACCAGTCCGAAGTTCACATTAGAACCTCTCGACAAGTCCAACATGTCCCTGATTAAGAACAATTTGTCCGTGATTGAGCGTCCCGGTACGACAGAGAGCGAGAGAGCGAGAGAGCGAGAGAGCGAGAGAGGATACTAGGAGGGACTGGGAGAGAGTCAGATTTTCTGGGACTACACTGGTAGTGACTGTGAGAGGACTGGAGTGAGGGGAGAACTGTTACTATCAGACCTCAATACATTAATACACACCCCATATTGAACTGTTACTGTTAGACCTCAATACATTAATATACACCCCATATTGAACTGTTACTATCAGACCTCAATACATTAATACACAGCCCATATTGAACTGTTACTATCAGACTTCAATACATTAATACACACCCCATATTGAACTGTTACTATCAGACCTCAATACATTAATACACACCCCATATTGAACTGTTACTATTAGACCTCAATACATTAATACACACCCCACCCGTAGCATGCGCTCCAGCAGGTATATTTCACTGATCATCCTCAAAGCCAACACTTCCTTTGGCTGCCTTTCCTTCCAGTTCTCTGCTGCCAATGACTGGAACAAATTGCAAAAATCACTGAAGCTGGAGTTTTTTTTATTTTATTTTTATTTAACCTTTATTTAACCAGGTAGGCAAATTGAGAACACGTTCTCATTTACAATTGCGACCTGGCCAAGATAAAGCAAAGCAGTTCGACACATACAACAACACATAGTTACACATGGAGTAAAACAAACATATAGTCAATAATACAGTGAAAAAAATAAGTCTATATACAATGTGAGCAAGTGAGGTGAGATAAGGGAGGTGAAGGCAAACAAATATATGTATAAATAAATAAAAATATAAAAAGGCCATGGAGGCGAAGTGAGTACAACACAGCAAGTAAAATAAAAACTAAAAAAACACTGGAATGGTTGGTTTGCAGTGGAAGAAAGTGCAAAGTAGAGACAGAAATAATGGGGTGCAAAGGAGCAAAATAAATTAATAAATAAATACAGTAGGTAAAGAGGTAGTTGTTTGGGCTAAATTGTAGATGGGTTATGTACAGGTGCAGTAATCTATGAGCTGCTCTGACAGCTGGTGCTTAAAGCTAGTGAGGGAGATAGGTGTTTCCAGTTTCAGAGATTTTTGTAGTTCGTTCCAGTCATTGGCAGCAGAGAACTGGAAGGAGAGGCGTCCAAAGGAAGAATTGGTTTTGGGGGTGACTAGAGAGATATACCTGCTGGAGCGCGTGCTACAGGTAGGTGCTGCTATGGTGACCAGCGAGCTGAGATAAGGGGGGACTTTACCTAGCAGGGTCTTGTAGATGACCTGGAACCAGTGGGTTTGGCGACGAGTATGAAGCGAGGGCCAGCCAACGAGAGTGTACAGGTCGCAGTGGTGGGTAGTATATGGGGCTTTGGTGACAAAACGGATGGCACTGTGATAGACTGCATCCAATTTATTGAGTAGGGTTTTGGAGGCTATTTTGTAAATGACATCACCGAAGTCGAGGATTGGTAGGATGGTCAGTTTTACAAGGGTATGTTTGGCAGCATGAGTAAAGGATGCTTTGTTGCGGAATAGGAAGCCAATTCTAGATTTGACTTTGGATTGGAGATGTTTGATGTGAGTCTGGAAGGAGAGTTTACAGTCTAACCAGACACCTAGGTATTTGTAGTTGTCCACATATTCTAAGTCAGAGCCGTCCAAAGTAGTGATGTTGGACAGGCGGGCAGGAGCAGGCAGCGATCGGTTGAAGAGCATGCATTTGGTTTTACTTGTATTTAAGAGCAGTTGGAGGCCACGGAAGGAGAGTTGTATGGCATTGAAGCTCGCCTGGAGGGTTGTTAACACAGTGTCAAAAGAAGGGCCAGAAGTATACAGAATAGTGTCGTCTGCGTAGAGGTGGATCAGAGAATCACCAGCAGCAAGAGCGACATCATTGATGTAAACAGAGAAGAGAGTCGGTCCAAGAATTGAACCCTGTGGCACCCCCATAGAGACTGCCAGAGGCCCGGACAACAGACCCTCCGATTTGACACACTGAACTCGATCAGAGAAGTAGTTGGTGAACCAGGCGAGGCAATCATTAGAGAAACCAAGGCTGTCGAGTCTGCCAATGAGGATGTGGTGATTGACAGAGTCAAAAGCCTTGGCCAGGTCAATGAATACGGCTGCACAGTATTGTTTCCTATCGATGGCGGTTACGATATCGTTTATGACCTTGAGCGTGGCTGAGGTGCACCCATGACCAGCTCTGAAACCAGATTGCATAGCGGAGAAGGTGTGGTGGGATTCGAAATGGTCGGTAATCTGTTTGTTGACTTGGCTTTCGAAGACCTTAGAAAGGCAGGGTAGGATAGATATAGGTCTGTAGCAGTTAGGGTCAAGGGTGTCCCCCCCTTTGAAGAGGGGGATAACCGCAGCTGCTTTCCAATCTTTGGGGATCTCAGACGACACGAAAGAGAGGTTGAAGAGGCTAGTAATAGGGGTGGCAACAATTTCAGCAGATAGTTTTAGAAAGAAAGGGTCCAGATTATCTAGCCCGGCTGATTTGTAAGGGTCCAGATTTTGCAGCTCATTTAGAACATCAGCTGACTGTATTTGGGAGAAAGAGAAATGGGGAAGGCTTGGGCGAGTAGCAGAGGGGAGGGCAGTGCTGTTGTCCGGGGTAGGGGTAGCCAGGTGGAAAGCATGGCCAGCCGTAGAAAAATGCTTATTGAAATTCTCAATTATAGTGGATTTGTCGGTGGTGACAGTGTTTCCTATCTTCAGAGCGGAGTCTTATAACTCCCTCTCTAACTTTAAGCATCAGCTGTTTGAGCAGCTTACCAATCACTGCAACTGTAACGTTCGTCGTTAAATGAAGACCAAGGTGCCGATTGGTAGGCGTACATTTTCTTAAATTTTTAAATGTTCCACCAAAAACAATAAACAACACAAAAAACGAAAAGCTTCGTCGTGCAAAATACATGCAACCAAACAAAGACAAGATCCCACAACTGAAGGTGGGAAAAAGGGCTGCCTAAGTATGATCCCCAATCAGAGACAACGATAGACAGCTGCCTCTGATTGGGAACCATACTCGGCCAACAAAGAAATATTAACATAGATTTCCCACCCTAGTCACACCCTGACCTACCAAATAGAGAATATAAAGGATCTCTAAGGTCAGGGTGTTACAGTACCTGTACACAGCCAGTCTGTAAATAGCACACCCAACTACCTCATCCCCATATTATTATTTATCCTCTTGCTCTTTTGCACCCCAGTATCTCTACCTGCACATCATCATCTGCACATCTATCACTCCAGTATTAATGCTAAATTGTAATTATTTCACCTCTATGGCCTATTTATTGCCTACCTCCCTGCTCTTCTACATTTGCACACACTGTACATAGATTTTTCTGTTGTGTTATTGACTGTACATTTGTTTATGTGTAACTCTGTGTTCTTGTTGTGTCGCACTGCTTTGCGTTCTTGGCCAGGTCACAGTTGTAAATGAGAACTTGTTCTCAACTGGCCTATCTGGTTAAATAAAGGTGAAAAAAAAAAAAAAAACATGTAATCAAAACCCATACACATACGCATCAACGTGGACTCATAAAAGGAGATACTCTCTGTATGACGACACAGAGAGAAGAGTCTTCACTGTGAACATCACTAACCTGATCCAAAAGCTCTAATTCAACCTCAGATCAAGCTAGACACCCCATTCCACCTTCCACTGCCTGTTGACATCTAGTGGAAGGCGTATGAAGTGCATGCATATCGATAAATAAAAGCCAGTTGAATAAGCAGGCCCTGAAACAGAGCCTCGTTTTCAGATTTTTCACTTCCTGTATGGAAGTTTGCTGCCAAATGAGTTCTGTTTTACTCACAGATATAATTCAAACAGTTTTAGAAACTTCACAGTGTTTTCTATCCAATAGTAATAATAATATGCATATTGTATGATCTAGAATAGAGTACGAGGCAGCTTAATTTGGGCACAATTTTTTCCAAAGTGAAAACAGCGCCCCCCTATTGACAAGAAGTTTTAAGATAATTTCCTTTAGAATTTCTAGCCAAATGTAAAATGTTCCTGTTTTGATTAATTTAATGGAGTGAGTTAGGTCTGCTCTATACCAAATTAGCAAACCCCCTGAGTCCCTTCCCTGTTTCACACCTGGTAGTTTGGTGGATAGAACTACCAGCTCTCTGTAACCTAGAGGGCAACCAGTGGGTCCGTCTCCTCTATACCAGGTTTCTTGTAGGATAACAATGTCTGTATTTCCTGCTCTATAGGCCCTCAGGCAGATGACCTCAGGCCTTGGATAATCCAGGATGAGATAGTGAAGCTTTGTGTTCCATAAAGTGTCCAATGTTGTTGGTCGTGTGGTTTGGCCTCAGGCCAGTAAGTGTGAGCAAAGCCCGCTGAGCATCTGCTACATGCCATTGGCTTGGGCTACTGTAAGAGTGGGGGTTGGGCCTGTTTGACCGCTCATGGGCTGGGCATATGTGTGAATTCCATGTTGAGGCCTTCTTTGAGGGGTTGGGGTGCATGGGGTGGGCAGGAGGGGCAAAGGTCTGATCTGAGGGGGCCTAAATGGGGTGTGAGCATGGTTGACTTGGGGGGCTGTTGATTGGTTGGGGTGGGGCTGTGTATGTGGCTGGTGGTGTTCTGGTCTGGATGTAGGTCCTCTCAGCGTGGGTCCTCTATGTGTAGGTCTGGATGTAGGTCCTCTCAGCGTGGGTCCTCTATGTGTAGGTCTGGATGTAGGTCCTCTCAGCGTGGGTCCTCTATGTGTAGGTCTGGATGTAGGTCCTCTCAGCGTGGGTCCTCTATGTGTAGGTCTGGATGTAGGTCTTCTCAGCGTGGGTCCTCTATGTGTAGGTCCAGGGGAGGGTTCCGCAGGTCTGGGCGGGGTGTCTATTGATCTGTTGCTCCTGTGAGAAGTGTTGGGGCTGCGTTTGAGTGCGATGTCCTTTAGAGTCCGGGTGAAGGTGGGCACTGCTGCCTGCTGTAAGTGGACCTGGTAATAGAGGCTGTTCAAGTCCAGGGTGGAGTGGTGGGCCAGAAAAACATTTGGTTTTGAGGCACAGTCACAGGAAATACTTGCGTTTACCCGCTGAATGGTAGCAGGGTGGAAGTATTTTTGTGGTAGCAGGGTGGAGATAACCACTTGTGCAATGTGGAAAGTAGAATAAGCTTTTTCAATTACTCCCTTCAGTGCTGAGGCCACCCTTTCCTGCTGTGCTCTCAGGTGGTTTGTGCCTGTGTGTATTATTATGTGGCTAGGTGAACCTAGTTGGTCCTCAGACAGAAGGTCTAGGGCGCACTGGGTGTTTGGATACCAGAGTTTAGACACACTGTGTTCGGGAAAAAGTTATTTTTATTGTATAGATTTCCCATTTGAGTCCATAAGGAGTACAATTTGTGTCTTGTGTATGTCCTCAGTGGGTGTGGGGGGGTTGTCAGGAGGGCTATCAGGGTGGCTGACAGGGGGGGTGTTCAGAGGGGGTGAGATCCCCTGGGCTTGGGGTTCTTCATTTGTCTGTTCTGCTGTGATGTCGACGCTATGGTCAGGGTCTGGTGTGGACTGTTCTGCTGTGGTGTTGAGACTTTTGTCGGGAGCTGAGGTGGGCTGTTCAGCTGGCTTCTCTGCGGGGGTGGCCACCTCTCTAGTGGGTGGTTCTCTGTCACACTCCATCCCCTTCACCCTCTCCTCCAGCAGTCTGATCCTCTCCTCTAGTGCTCTGTTCTTCTCCTTCTCTTGCTTTATATTGTTGAAGTTGTCTCACCACAGTCCAGAGTGCAGATATGTCTCTCTCCAGCTTTCCGGGTCTGGTTCAGGGGGTGTTGTTGTGCTGGACTGTTGTCTGGGTCTGTGCTGACTGGAGTGTAATCACCTGCTGTTCCAGCTCCACCTGCATTACCTCCAGCTGGGTAAATGTATCCTTCATTTCAATGAGGGGGTAGTACTCTGTGCTGGTAGGTTGACTTTACGCTTGGGGTTACATAATGAAGAGGTCTGGTCTGACCCGCTCGGGGTGGGGATATCGTTCTCAAGGGAGAGCTTCTCCTGCTGGGATAATTCTTTGATTAGGTGAAAGTCCAGCTGAAACTGTTTGTGGTTGCCCTGTACCAATACTGTTCCAGACTTATAGAGATTTATATTAGCTGACTCAGAGTCCTCATTGTATAGTATCCTGGGTTTCCACCCCTCGGTGGCACCCAGTGGTGGAATATAGCCTGTTAATATAGCACTGTGCCATGCCAGGGGATGGTCTGGTTAATATAGCACTGTGCCATGCCAGGGGATGGTCTGGTTAATATAGCACTGTGCCATGCCAGGGAATGGTCTGGTTAATATAGCACTGTGCCATGCCAGGGGATGGTCTGGTTAATATAGCACTGTGCCATGCCAGGGGATGGTCTGGTTAATATAGCACTGTGCCATGCCAGGGGATGGTCTGGTTAATATAGCACTGTGCCATGCCAGGGGATGGTCTGGTTAATATAGCACTGTGCCATGCCAGGGGATGGTCTGGTTAATATAGCACTGTGCCATGCCAGGGGATGGTTTGGTTAATATAGCACTGTGCCACGCCAGGGGATGGTCTGGTTAATATAGCACTGTGCCATGCCAGGGGATGGTCTGGTAATATAGCACTGTGCCATGCCAGGGGATGGTCTGGTTAATATAGCACTGTGCCATGCCAGGGGATGGTTTGGTTAATATAGCACTGTGCCATGCCAGGGGATGGTCTGGTTAATATAGCACTGTGCCATGCCAGGGGATGGTTTGGTTAATATAGCACTGTGCCACGCCAGGGGATGGTCTGGTTAATATAGCACTGTGCCATGCCAGGGGATGGTCTGGTAATATAGCACTGTGCCATGCCAGGGGATGGTCTGGTTAATATAGCACTGTGCCATGCCAGGGGATGGTCTGGTTAATATAGCACTGTGCCATGCTAGGGGATGGTCTGGTTAATATAGCACTGTGCCATGCCAGGGGATGGTCTGGTTAATATAGCACTGTGCCATGCCAGGGGATGGTCTGGTTAATATAGCACTGTGCCATGCCAGGGGATGGTCTGGTTAATATAGCACTGTGCCATGCCAGGGGATGGTCTGGTTAATATAGCACTGTGCCATGCCAGGGAATGGTCTGGTTAATATAGCACTGTGCCATGCCAGGGGATGGTCTGGTTAATATAGCACTGTGCCATGCCAGGGGATGGTCTGGTTAATATAGCACTGTGCCATGCCAGGGGATGGTCTGGTTAATATAGCACTGTGCCATGCCAGGGGATGGTCTGGTTAATATAGCACTGTGCCATGCCAGGGGGTGGTCTGGTTAATATAGCACTGTGCCATGCCAGGGGATGGTCTGGTTAATATAGCACTGTGCCATGCCAGGGGATGGTCTGGTTAATATAGCACTGTGCCATGCCAGGGGATGGTCTGGTTAATATAGCACTGTGCCATGCCAGGGGATGGTCTGGTTAATATAGCACTGTGCCATGCCAGGGGATGGTCTGGTTAATATAGCACTGTGCCATGCCAGGGAATGGTCTGGTTAATATAGCACTGTGCCATGCCAGGGGATGGTCTGATTAATATAGCACTGTGCCATGCCAGGGGATGGTCTGGTTAATATAGCACTGTGCCATGCCAGGGGATGGTCTGGTTAATATAGCACTGTGCCATGCCAGGGGATGGTCTGGTTAATATAGCACTGTGCCATGCCAGGGGATGGTTTGTGTGGAAGATGAGGTTGTTGATGTTTCCATTTTTATAATAGTCAGCAAAAACTGTCTCTTGATTTTCCATAAGGAGCTTCATTTTGTGATCTTTTCTTGCCTTATCATTCTTTCCATACACACTGTACTATATTTTAACTACCTCTGAACAGCTGGAGGCCGTCTTGCCTTATCATTCTATACATACACCGGGTACTGTATTTTAACTACCTCTGAACAGCGGGAGGCCGTCTTGCCGTATCATTCTTTACATACACCGGGTACTGTATTTTAACTACCTCTGAACAGCTGGAGGCCGTCTTGCCTTATCATTCTATACATACACCGGGTACTGTATTTTAACTACCTCTGAACAGCGGGAGGCCGTCTTGCCTTATCATTCTATACATACACCGGGTACTGTATTTTAATTACCTCTGAACAGCGGGAGGCCGTCTTGCCTTATCATTCTATACATACACCGGGTACTGTATTTTAACTACCTCTGAACAGCGGGAGGCCGTCTTGCCTTATCATTCTATACATACACCGGGTACTGTATTTTAACTACCTCTGAACAGCTGGAGGCCGTCTTGCCTTATCATTCTATACATACACCGGGTACTGTATTTTAACTACCTCTGAACAGCGGGAGGCCATCTTGCCTTATCATTCTATACATACACCGGGTAGTGTATTTTAACTACCTCTGAACAGCGGGAGGCCGTCTTGCCTTATCATTCTTTACATACACCGGGTACTGTATTTTAACTACCTCTGAACAGCGGGAGGCCGTCTTGCCTTATCATTCTATACATACACCGGGTACTGTATTTTAACTACCTCTGAACAGCGGGAGGCCATCTTGCCTTATCATTCTATACATACACCGGGTACTGTATTTTAACTACCTCTGAACAGCGGGAGGCCGTCTTGCCTTATCATTCTTTACATACACCGGGTACTGTATTTTAACTACCTCTGAACAGCGGGAGGCCGTCTTGCCTTATCATTCTATACATACACCGGGTACTGTATTTTAACTACCTCTGAACAGCGGGAGGCCATCTTGCCTTATCATTCTATACACCGGGTACTGTATTTTAACTACCTCTGAACAGCGGGAGGCCGTCTTGCCTTATCATTCTTTACATACACCGGGTACTGTATTTTAATTACCTCTGAACAGCGGGAGGCCGTCTTGCCTTATCATTCTTTACATACACCGGGTACTGTATTTTAACTACCTCTGAACAGCGGGAGGCCGTCTTGCCTTATCATTCTATACATACACCGGGTACTGTATTTTAACTACCTCTGAACGGCAGAATAACCCTGTCTCTCTCCTCTGTAGACAGCCTCCAGTCTGAATGAGAGTGTATGAATGTGTTTCTGTACTATGATCCATAGAGGATTAATCTCTCTCTTTTTCTCACTGATCTCTTTTTCAACCTTCCTCTCTCTCTCTTCTATGTGATGTAGGAACAGAGATGTGATTGGTTTAGGAGGAAGAGGAAGTGTCTGTCAGAAATAACACTTCGTAGGAGGGTTTAGAGAGAGAGACATGCAGAAATAGGGAAGTACATAGTTCTACGAGTGCAACGAGTGAGTGAGAGAGGGAGAGAGAGAGAGAGAGAGAGTACATAAAGTACATTACGTTTGTATTTAAGTTTGTGTAAGTAGAGAGAGAACAGAGAGAGTTGTAGACTTGGACACACAGCATTATATCAGGACCTATAGACACCTGGACCAACCTGGAGAGAACACAACATTATATCAGGACCTATAGACACCTGGACCAACCTGGAGAGAACACAGCATTATATCAGGACCTATAGACACCTGGACCAACCTGGAGAGAACACAGCATTATATCAGGACCTATAGACACCTGGACCAACCTATAGAGAACACAGCATTATATCAGGACCTATAGACACCTGGACCAACCTGGAGAGAACACAGCATTATATCAGGACCTATAGACACCTGGACCAACCTGGAGAGAACACAGCATTATATCAGGACCTATAGACACCTGGACCAACCTGGAGAGAACACAGCATTATATCAGGACCTATAGACACCTGGACCAACCTGGAACACAACAAGATGAGGATCCTGCTGATAGTCATCCTCCTCTCATTCATGACAGGTAATTAGCTTGTTATAACTCTCTATAACAATGTAATAACATCCAGTTAGTTTTCTTATAAAGGCTGCTACTACAGATCAGGAAACACTATGGTGTGTATGTATGTACTGTGTGTATAATTTGAGGATGCCACTGGTGTAGGAATCCTAACCGTAAGTAAATGTATTATCTATGCATAGTCACTTTAAATCTACCTACATGTACATATTACCTCAATTAGCCCAACTAACCGGTGCCCCTGCACACTGTCTCTGTACCGGTACCACCTGTATATAGTCTCCACACTGTCTCTGTACCGGTACCACCTGTATATAGCCTCCACACTGTCTCTGTACCGGTACCACCTGTATATAGTCTCCACACTGTCTCTGTACCGGTACCACCTGTATATAGTCTCCACACTGTCTCTGTACCGGTACCACCTGTATATAGTCTCCACATTGTCTCTGTACCGGTACCACCTGTATATAGCCTCCACACTGTCTCTGTACCGGTACCACCTGTATATAGCCTCCACACTGTCTCTGTACCGGTACCACCTGTATACAGCCTCCACACTGTCTCTGTACCGGTACCACCTGTATACAGCCTCCACACTGTCTCTGTACCGGTACCACCTGTATATAGTCTCCACACTGTCTCTGTACCGGTACCACCTGTATATAGTCTCCACACTGTCTCTGTACCGGTACCACCTGTATATAGTCTCCACATTGTCTCTGTACCGGTACCACCTGTATATAGCCTCCACACTGTCTCTGTACCGGTACCACCTGTATATAGCCTCCACACTGTCTCTGTACCGGTACCACCTGTATATAGCCTCCACACTGTCTCTGTACCGGTACCACCTGTATATAGTCTCCACATTGTCTCTGTACCGGTACCACCTGTATATAGCCTCCACACTGTCTCTGTACCGGTACCACCTGTATATAGTCTCCACACTGTCTCTGTACCGGTACCACCTGTATATAGCCTCCACACTGTCTCTGTACCGGTACCACCTGTATATAGCCTCCACACTGTCTCTGTACCGGTACCACCTGTATACAGCCTCCACACTGTCTCTGTACCGGTACCACCTGTATACAGCCTCCACACTGTCTCTGTACCGGTACCACCTGTATACAGCCTCCACACTGTCTCTGTACCGGTACCACCTGTATACAGCCTCCACACTGTCTCTGTACCGGTACCACCTGTATACAGCCTCCACACTGTCTCTGTACCGGTACCACCTGTATATAGCCTCCACACTGTCTCTGTACCGGTACCACCTGTATATAGCCTCCACACTGTCTCTGTACCGGTACCACCTGTATATAGCCTCCACACTGACTCTGTACCGGTACCACCTGTATATAGTCTCCACACTGTCTCTGTACCGGTACCACCTGTATATAGTCTCCACACTGTCTCTGTACCGGTACCACCTGTATACAGCCTCCACACTGTCTCTGTACCGGTACCACCTGTATATAGTCTCCACATTGTCTCTGTACCGGTACCACCTGTATATAGCCTCCACACTGTCTCTGTACCGGTACCACCTGTATATAGCCTCCACACTGTCTCTGTACCGGTACCACCTGTATATAGCCTCCACACTGTCTCTGTACCGGTACCACCTGTATATAGTCTCCACATTGTCTCTGTACCGGTACCACCTGTATATAGCCTCCACACTGTCTCTGTACCGGTACCACCTGTATATAGTCTCCACACTGTCTCTGTACCGGTACCACCTGTATATAGCCTCCACACTGTCTCTGTACCGGTACCACCTGTATATAGCCTCCACACTGTCTCTGTACCGGTACCACCTGTATACAGCCTCCACACTGTCTCTGTACCGGTACCACCTGTATACAGCCTCCACACTGTCTCTGTACCGGTACCACCTGTATACAGCCTCCACACTGTCTCTGTACCGGTACCACCTGTATACAGCCTCCACACTGTCTCTGTACCGGTACCACCTGTATATAGCCTCCACACTGTCTCTGTACCGGTACCACCTGTATATAGCCTCCACACTGTCTCTGTACCGGTACCACCTGTATATAGCCTCCACACTGACTCTGTACCGGTACCACCTGTATATAGTCTCCACACTGTCTCTGTACCGGTACCACCTGTATATAGTCTCCACACTGTCTCTGTACCGGTACCACCTGTATATAGTCTCCACACTGTCTCTGTACCGGTACCACCTGTATATAGTCTCCACACTGTCTCTGTACCGGTACCACCTGTATATAGCCTCCACACTGTCTCTGTACCGGTACCACCTGTATATAGCCTCCACACTGTCTCTGTACCGGTACCACCTGTATATAGTCTCCACACTGTCTCTGTACCGGTACCACCTGTATATAGTCTCCACACTGTCTCTGTACCGGTACCACCTGTATACAGCCTCCACACTGTCTCTGTACCGGTACCACCTGTATACAGCCTCCACACTGTCTCTGTACCGGTACCACCTGTATATAGCCTCCACACTGTCTCTGTACCGGTACCACCTGTATATAGCCTCCACACTGTCTCTGTACCGGTACCACCTGTATATAGTCTCCACACTGTCTCTGTACCGGTACCACCTGTATATAGTCTCCACACTGTCTCTGTACCGGTACCACCTGTATACAGCCTCCACACTGTCTCTGTACCGGTACCACCTGTATACAGCCTCCACACTGTCTCTGTACCGGTACCACCTGTATATAGTCTCCACACTGTCTCTGTACCGGTACCACCTGTATATAGTCTCCACACTGTCTCTGTACCGGTACCACCTGTATATAGTCTCCACACTGTCTCTGTACCGGTACCACCTGTATATAGTCTCCACATTGACTCTGTACCGGTACCACCTGTATATAGTCTCCACACTGTCTCTGTACCGGTACCACCTGTATATAGTCTCCACACTGTCTCTGTACCGGTACCACCTGTATATAGTCTCCACACTGTCTCTGTACCGGTACCACCTGTATATAGTCTCCACACTGTCTCTGTACCGGTACCACCTGTATATAGCCTCCACACTGTCTCTGTACCGGTACCACCTGTATACAGCCTCGCTACTGTTATTTTCACTGTCATTTTGATGTTTTATTTCTTTACTTATCTATACTAATACCTATTTTTTACTTTAATTTGTTAGGGGCTTGTAAGTAAGCATTTCACTGTAAGGTCTACACCTGTTGTATTCGGCGCACGTGACAAATTAACTTTTATTTGATTTTATTTGATTAGTATTACAAAACACGAAACCAAGAGGTATTTTCTCTTGTCTGATTGACAGGTTGTTTGAGCTCCTTCAAAGTGACAGGATACTCTGGAGGAACTGTCATCATCGACTGTCATTATTCCACAGAAGAAAGAAGTCATGAGAAATATTTCTGCGTTGGGCAGTTTAGTTGGATTTGTAAGTATCAAATACAAACTGGATTGAATAACACCTGGTTCCACAGTGGTAGATTCTCTCTGTATGACATCACTGGAAGAAACTACTTCAAGGTGATCATCAGACAACTGACCAGACAAGATGAAGGGACCTACTGGTGTGGAGTGGACAAACCTAATATACCTGACAGTTATACCAAGGTAGAGCTGGATGTGAAGAAGGGTGAGAGACTTTTACTTTAACTTTATTAAATGAATTTAGCTACATATGTTATCACATGATCAGTACCACTAGTCAATGAAGTCAGTCTATAGTATTAGACTAAGGTTGTGATGTGTGTTCCTATTGACAGGTGACTGCTGTGAGAAGTCAGTCTATAGTACTAGACTAAGGTTGTGATGTGTGTTCCTATTGACAGATGACTGCTGTGAGAAGTCAGTCTATAGTATTAGACTAAGGTTGTGATGTGTGTTCCTATTGACAGGTGACTGCTGTGAGAAGTCAGTCTATAGTACTAGACTAAGGTTGTGATGTGTGTTCCTATTGACAGATGACTGCTGTGAGAAGTCAGTCTATAGTATTAGACTAAGGTTGTGATGTGTGTTCCTATTGACAGATGACTGCTGTGAGAAGTCAGTCTATAGTATTAGACTAAGGTTGTGATGTGTGTTCCTATTGACAGATGACTGCTGTGAGAAGTCAGTCTATAGTATTAGACTAAGGTTGTGATGTGTGTTCCTATTGACAGATGACTGCTGTGAGAAGTCAGTCTATAGTATTAGACTAATGTTGTGATGTGTGTTCCTATTGACAGGTGACTGCTGTGGGAAGTCAGTCTATAGTATTAGACTAAGGTTGTGATGTGTGTTCCTATTGACAGATGACTGCTGTGAGAAGTCAGTCTATAGTATTAGACTAAGGTTGTGATGTGTGTTCCTATTGACAGATGACTGCTGTGAGAAGTCAGTCTATAGTATTAGACTAAGGTTGTGATGTGTGTTCCTATTGACAGATGACTGCTGTGAGAAGTCAGTCTATAGTATTAGACTAAGGTTGTGATGTGTGTTCCTATTGACAGGTGACTGCTGTGGGAAGTCAGTCTATAGTATTAGACTAAGGTTGTGATGTGTGTTCCTATTGACAGATGACTGCTGTGAGAAGTCAGTCTATAGTATTAGACTAAGGTTGTGATGTGTGTTCCTATTGACAGATGACTGCTGTGAGAAGTCAGTCTATAGTACTAGACTAAGGTTGTGATGTGTGTTCCTATTGACAGATGACTGCTGTGAGAAGTCAGTCTATAGTATTAGACTAAGGTTGTGATGTGTGTTCCTATTGACAGATGACTGCTGTGAGAAGTCAGTCTATAGTACTAGACTAAGGTTGTGATGTGTGTTCCTATTGACAGATGACTGCTGTGAGAAGTCAGTCTATAGTATTAGACTAAGGTTGTGATGTGTGTTCCTATTGACAGATGACTGCTGTGAGAAGTCAGTCTATAGTATTAGACTAAGGTTGTGATGTGTGTTCCTATTGACAGATGACTGCTGTGAGAAGTCAGTCTATAGTACTAGACTAAGGTTGTGATGTGTGTTCCTATTGACAGATGACTGCTGTGAGAAGTCAGTCTATAGTACTAGACTAAGGTTGTGATGTGTGTTCCTATTGACAGATGACTGCTGTGAGAAGTCAGTCTATAGTATTAGACTAAGGTTGTGATGTGTGTTCCTATTGACAGATGACTGCTGTGAGAAGTCAGTCTA